>NC_138770.1:56017891-56308697 GCF_965119305.1 Pelophylax lessonae | reverse complement strand
CTATCAAACAGTACCTCCCCAGCAAGCGTGCCAGATACGGGGTCAAGTTGTATAAGCTGTGTGACAGGGCCACAGGCTATCAGAGATGTATAGTAACTAAGTAGAACTACTTCACTACTGTACTTAAGTACCGAAAGGCGGTATCTGTACTTTCCTAGAGTAGAATTTTTTTCTCTTACTTCCACTTTTACTTCACTACATTTTTTCAGTGATTTCAATACTTCTACTCTTTTTTTTTTCGTGTTGCATAGTTACTCATTACAATTATAAAAATTACCACTGCCAGAACAGAAGGTGGCAGGTTTCATGAAGTTCAAAACATGTGTATTATCAGCGCATACGAAACTAATTGCTCCTGTATGTATAAATAAAAGCTGCATTTGAAATAATAAAAAACAATATGATGTTCAAACTTTTGACTTCTTTCTTTAATAACTACATACCACAGTACTTGTACTTTTACTTTCAGTACTTGAGTAGCAATTTTTTTTTTCAAAACTACTGGTACTTTTACTTTCAGTACTTGAGTAGCAAAATTTTTTAAAAAACTACTTGCAATACTTAAGTACAAAAAATGTTGCATACTTTAGTACTTCTACTCAAGTCACTTTTTGATCGAGCACTTCCACTTCTACTCAAGTCACTTTTTGATCGAGCACTTGTACTTTTACTCAAGTATGGGTTGTGAGTACTTTATACAACTCTGCAGGCTATACAGTTAATTTCCGTGTCTACGAGGGAAAAGATATCACTGTGGATCCCCCCGACTGCCCAGGCTACATAGGGAGCAGCGCAAGATAGTTTGGGACTTGGTGTCACCCTTATTTGGAAAGGGGTACCACTTGTACGTGGACAACTTCTATACAAGCGTGCCACTTTTTAGACACCTCTTTCAATTTCAAATTGGCGCTTGTGGCACCGTGCGATCTAATCGCCAGGTCTTCACCCAACGGCTAGTAAATACCCCACTGAGCTCGGGGGAGAGAGCCTGCTTGAGGTGCGAGGAATTGCTTGCAGTGAAGTGGAGGGACAAACAAAACTTTTACGTGCTGTCCTCCATTCACCCAGACACGGCAGTCCAAATTACTACGGTCTCCGGTGTTGTTGTTGAGAAGCCCCTCTGTGTCCACGACTATAACCGTAAAATGGGAGGGGTGGACTTCAACGACCAGATGATGGGACCGTACTTAATTGCCCGCAAGGCCAGACGCTGGTACAAAAAAGTGTCTGTATACCTATTTCAAATGGCTGTTTACAACGCTTTTGTCTTATAGAAAGCGTCTGCCGGAACATTATCCTTCTTTCAATTCCAAGAAGAGATAATCAGAGCCCTTCTGTATCCAGCTGGTGCTCCTGCCCCAATTCACCAACCAGATGCAGTGAGCCGGCTGCATGAGAGGCATTTTCCGGAATTCCTCCCGAGTACCCCTACCCAACGATACCCCCAAAAAAGATGCCGTGTCTGCAGCAAGCGCGGATTTAGGTGTGACACCCGGAATTATTGTCCCGACTGTCCTGACCAACCTGGTCTTTGCAACGGTGACTGTTTCCGTCGCTACCACACACTAGTGGATTATTAGCGTAGGGTACAGCACGGCACAGTTTAGGGCACATTTACACAGGGTCTCAATAGATGTTCGATGGCTATCGTCATTTTGAGAGACCCGAACCTGGAACTCGACGTTTGAAGAAAAAAAATAAAAAATACATAAAAGCCAAAAATAGTTGTCATCTCAGTCATTTTTTATGTTCTTCTACACTTCCTACTGTACTTTTAATGTACTTTGTTTGTTTTTCATTCTTTTGTGACCTGTTTCTCTTGCAGTTACTCGTCGGCTACCACGACATTGATTTTATATATTCTGACACAAACAGCGTTTGCGCTCAGCATATATGGATACCTTTGCTGGTAGCAGCTGTGGTGATTTTCTGATTTCAGCACTGCAGTTAAAATCCTATTTTGGTATACGTGGATAGTGTCGTGTATACCCATCATTAAATTCAGTGGGTGGTTGTTTGGGCGGTTAATGATGAGTAATACTACGCATTATTCCTGTGCTGATTTCTGATAGGTTCTCTTTTTTTTCGTTCAGCCCACAGGCTGCATGAAAAAAAAAAAAAAAACCTATATGCCAAACAAGGAGCAGCAATGTACTGGTACGTTGCTGGACTTTGAGTGGTTATACCAGGATGATGCCTGCAGATTTAGGCATCATCTTGGTATCGTTTTTTACAGCCAGCGGTCGACTTACATGTAAAAGCAATCCTAGCAGGTAATTGGCCGCTAGACTGCTTTTACATACAGTGGGAGGGGACTCTCCCCCCCCCCCCCCACCGCCGCCTTCCGCAGCCTTCCGTGGTTTTTCTCGGGCTCTCCTGTCCCACCGGTTAACCCGAGAGTGCAGCCGGTGGTTCAATTATCCAACCATAGAGCTAATTGGAGATGAGAATGGCTCCAATCATCTCTATGGCCTAAGATACCGGAAGCTACGAGCATTTCATGACTTGTTTCGCCAAAAATAAACAGCGCCATTTGGAAATTGGGAAAGTATTTTATCACACCAATTTTGGTGTGGTCAGATGCGTTAAGGTCAGAGGAGAGATCTAGAGTCTAAAAGACCCCAATTTTTTTTTAAAAGAGTACCTGTCACTACAGATTGCTATCATAGGGGAAATTTAAATTCACCGTGATAACAATAAAAATGATAAAAAAAAAAAAAAAAAAATGAAAGAAAAGGTGTCAAAATAACATAGAAAAGCAAATAAAAAAAAAAAGATCAAGCCCCCCCTGTCCCCCTGTGCTTGCGCGCAAATTCGCACACAAGCGTTGGTCTAGTGTCATATGTAAACTGCAATTGCAGCATGCATGTGAGGTATCGCCGCGAACGCCAGGTCGAGGGCAGTAATTCTTGCAGTAGACCTCCTCTGTAAGTCCAAAGTGGTAGCCTGTAAAGACTTTTAAAGGCTTTTAAAACCGTACGTAGTTTGTTGCCGCGGCACGGGCGTGCGCAATTTTTAAAGCATGTCATGTTAGGTGTCTATGAACTCGGCATAAGATCATCTTTTAAATTTTATCAAACAATTTGGAATTATATAGTGTATTTCTGCATTAAATATAAAAAAAGTGGTTTTTTTACGCAAAAATTACGTTTGGAAAATGTGTGCGCAAATACCGTGTGACAAAAAAAAATTGCAACATCCACCATTTTGTTCTGTAGGGCCTCTGCTTTAAAAAAATATATAATGTTTGGGGGTTCAAAGTAATTTTCTTGTAAAAAAAAAAAATATTTTTTCATGTAAACAAAAAGTCACAGAAAAGGCTTGGTTTTCAAGTGGTTAGAAGAGTGGGTGATGTGTTGCTAAAATTGAGCATAAAATGCCAGGACTGTTCAAACACCCCCCAAATGACCCCTTTTTGGAAAGTAGACACCCAAAGCTATTTGCTGAGAGGCATATTGAGTCCATGGAGTATTTTACATTTTGCCCTAAGTTTCAGGAAAATGACAATTTGTTTTTTTTTTTGTTTTTTTTTTTACACAAAGTTGTCAGTAAATGATATAATGCTCACACATGCCATGGGTATATGTGAAATGACACCCCAAAATACATTCTGCTGCTTCTCCTGAGTACAGGGATACCCCATGTGTGAGACTTTTTGGCAGTCTAGCCACGTACAGGACCCGGAAAACCAATCACCGCCTTCAGGCTTTCTAAGGGCATAAATTGTTGATCTCACTCCTTACTACCTATCACACTTTTGAAGGCCATGAAATGCAAAGATAGCACAAAACCCCCCCAAATGACCCCATTTTGCAAAGTAGACACTCCAAGCTATTAGCTGAGAGGCATGATGAGTCCATGGCATAGTTTATATTTTGCCACAAGTTTCGGGAAAATTATAATTTTTTTTTTTTGTTTTTTTACACAAAGTTGTCAGTAAATGATATAATGCTCACACATGCCATGGGTATATGTGAAATGACACCCCAAAATACATTCTGCTGCTTCTCCTGAGTACAGGGATACCCCATGTGTGAGACTTTTTGGCAGTCTAGCCGAGTACAGGACCCGGAAAACCACTCCCCACCTTCAGGCTTTCTAAGGGCGTAAATTGTTGATCTCACTCCTTACTACCTATCACACTTTTAAAGGCCATGAAATGCCAAGATAGCACAAAACCCCAGCAATAGACACCATTTTGCAAAGTAGACACTCCAATCTATTTGCTGAGAGGCATGGTGAGTATTTTGCAGCTCTAATTTTTTTTGGAAAATGAAGAAAAAACAGGAAATGCATTTTTTTTCCTCTTTTTTCAATTTCCAAAACTTTGTGACAAAAAGTGAGATCTGCAAAACACCCAACATGCCTCTCTGCAAATAGCTTAGGGTGTCTACTTTCCGAAAAGGGGTCATTTGGGGGGGGGGGGGTTGTGCTGTCTTGGCATTTCATGGCCTCCGAAACTGTGATAGGTAGTCAGGAGTGAAATCAACAATTTACGCCCTTGGAAAGCCTGGAAGTGGTGATTGATTTTCGGGGGCCTGTACTCGGCTAGACTGCAAAAAAGTCTCACACATGGGGTATCTCTGTACTCAGGAGAAGCAGCAGAGTGTATTTTGGGGTGTCATTTCACATATACCCATGGCATGTGTGAGAAATATATCATTTAGTGACAACTTTGTGTAAAAAAACAAAAAAAAAAAATAATAATAATATATTTCCCGAAACTTGTGGCAAAATATAAAATATTCCATGGACTCACCATGCCTCTCAGCAAATAGCTTGGGGTGTCTACTTTGCAAAATGGGGTCATTTGGGGGGGTTTTGTGCTATCTTGAAATTTCAGGGCCTCCGAAACTGTGATGGGTAGTGAGGAGTAAAATCAAAAATTTACGCCATTAGAAAACCTAAAGATGGAGATTGAATTTCGGGGTCCCGTACACAGCTAGGCTCCCAAAAAGTCTCACATATGTGGTATCCCTGTACTCAGGAGAAGCAGCAGAATATATTTTGGGGTGTAATTACACATATACCCATGGCATGTGTGAGCAATATATCATTTCAATGACAACTTTGTGTAAAAAAAAAAATATTTTTTTTTTTTTAGTCATTTTTCAAACACCTGTGACAAAAAAATGAAATATTCAATGAGTTCAACATGCCTCTCAGAACATTCCTTAGGATGTCTACTTTCCAAAAAGTGGTAATTTGGGGGGGTCTTGTACTGCCCTGCCATTTTAGCACTTCATGAAATGAGATAGGCAGTCAGAAATTAAAGCTGCGTAAAATTTCAGTATTTACACCATAGTTTGTAGACGCTATAACTTTTGCGCAAACCAATAAAAATACGCTCACTGAATTTTTTTTTGTCAAAGACATGTAGCTAAATATATTTTGGCCAAAAAAATGACATAAATTGAGTATATTGGATATTTTTTAAAAGACAAAGTTGAAAATGTCATTTTTTTGCAAAATTTTCGCTCTTTATTTATTAATATCGCAAAAAATAAAAAGCGCAGAGGTGATCAAATACCGCCAAAAGAAAGCTCTGTTTGTGGGAAAAAAAGGACGTAAATTTCGTTTGGGTACCACATTGCATGACTGCACAATTGTCAGTTAAAGTCACACAGTGCCGAAGCACAAAAAGTGGCCTGGACGTAAGACAGCAAAATCCTCCGGTGGTAAAGTGGTTAAGCTATTGCTAGGATAGCATTAAAAGGGGAAAGAAAACAAAGAAAGGGCGCACCGACCTAGCGCATTATCCTCAATAAAAGGCTTTATTTGTGTAACATTAAAAAGTGGCTACTCACAGACATAGATGTAAATATAGCATATTGAGCTCATTTGCCCAAGTGTCCGGATAAGTCCAAATAATCGTCCATAACCGATGAGATGACGGCTGACGCGTTTCAAGGCTTAGCCTCTTCCTCAGAGCTCTGAGGAAGAGGCTAAGCCTCGAAATGCGTCAGCCGTCATCTCATCGGTTATGGACGATTATTTGGACTTATCCGGACACTTGGGCAAATGAGCTCGATATGCTATATTTACATCTATGTCTGCGAGTAGCCACTTTTTAATGTTACACAAATAAAGCCTTTTATTGAGGATAATGCGCTAGGTCGGTGCGCCCTTTCTTTGTTTTCTTTGCTTTTAGTACCGGTGGACTACCCCAGTCCGTTATGGGCAGCAAGACCTTAGCCATCTGAGAAGCCAGGTGTGAGTCCCGGGAGGAGTGTGGTCGGGAGGCTTGGATTCCAAGTGCAGGAGAAAGGTGTTTCACCTTATTGTTTTTTGGAGTAGCATTAAAAGGGGGAATGTGGCATCAGCTGAAAAGCCTTCTAACATGGTGGATGGTTAGTAAAAAAACAAAATGGTTGATTATGACAAGTTTTTTGTGGAACTACAGGGAACAGCAGAAGTGGCATAGCTGCATACTTCCAGCCCCCTCATTCTCCCCTCCTCTACCTAATTTCCTCTTTTGCAAAGAACACAGAGAAGTGTAAAAGCTGGAAAAGCCATTTGTTCTGAAATAGGAAATTAGAGGAAGTAGCTACATAAGAAAGAGAAAGAAGTATGTTTTGCTTAGATAAAGGAAAAATTATATTTTTTAATTTTTTTTGTATATGCCCTTGTGACGCAACTGTTGACATATAAGTGATGTCCACGCCTATTTCGGTAACTTAGCAAGAGGGCATGAGCCGGTCTAGGTTCACTTCGCTAGCGATTAAAAAAAAAGGTTTTCCTGAAAGTATGTGTCTGGAAATTCCAATCTTTGGTTTCTCAGAAGCTGTTTTCTGCTACTAAAGTACCGACGTAAAACTGTGGCGGATGGTCCGAAAGTGGTTAATAGTCATGGTATCACTGTGCTTGCTTGGCCAGCAAACTCGCCTGACCTAAACCCCATAGAGAGTCTGTAGGGTATTGTCAAGTGGAAGATGAGAGACACCAGACTCAACAATGCAGATGAGCTGAAGGCCGCTATCAAAGCAACCTGGGCTTCCATAACACCTCAGCAGTGCCACAGGCTGATCACCATCATGCCACGCCACATTAATGCAGTAATTCATGCACAAGGAGCCCCGGCCAAGTATTGAGTGCATACTATACTGTACATGGACATACTTTTCAGTAAGCCTGTATTAAAAATCCTTTTTTTTTTACATAATCATCAAAAATAAAAGAAAAAATATATGACTAACTTTTTGCATTGAATTACTGAAATATATTAACTTTTTGATGATATTCTAATTTTATGAGATGCACCTGTATATGACAAAAATGTCCCCATGTTGTGGCACGACCCATCACAACATAAAAGCAAATGGAACCACAAAAAAGAAAAATCCAAAGGAAACCTCCTGGAGTGTTAAAGGAGGAATGGGTGGAAACCAAACCTGGGCGTAGACCGCTAAACAGCGGCGGCCCGTGCATAGGGGGCGCCCGGGCGCCGCCCCCCTACCCCTAAAAAAAAGAAAAAAAATTACAAAAAGAACAAATAAAGTTGTGAAAAAAAAAAATTGTGTTCGCAGGCCTATGTGGTGGCACTGGTGGCTATGGGGGGGGGGGGGTGGGGTTTACATCCCATAAGAGGCACCGATTGGCTGCCTTCTGGGGGCGTAACCTGGGCGCAAGTCATTGCGCTAGGACACCCCCACTTTCCTGATATCCTGGCTGTGATTGGTCCAGTCTACAGCCTGGACCAATCATCATCCAGGGCATCCCATGGCCCCATACTGACCCCACTGACGTCGCGTGTGTCAGTCACGCTGCCGCACCGAGTCCGACTGGAGTGGACAGACGGTAACGGCGGGAGACGGGAGTGACGGCGGCACCGGCAGAGAGCGGAGCGGAGACCGGAGTCACCGGACCTGAATCGGATCCATCCGTCCAGACCAGGCACAGGCAGTCACCAGGCCGCGCAGCGTCTCAGAGGTCATCTGGAACTCCAGTCTGGAAGAGAGAGACACCACACCAGTGCACCACTCGAGTCATGAACATTCAGTCACCACCGGTAAGTGACTCCTCAGTCACTCGCAGACAGTCCTCTACTGTGTCAGTCAGTCCTCCTCTCCTGCACCTGCAGACTGCAGTCTTCTCCTCAGTGGTTTCAAATTCTCACTAAATCACTAGAATTTGCCATCACCAATGCCATCCATGCCTGTACCTACCTGTTCTGCCATGGGCTGGGTCCATCCATCCATCATGGATGGTTGGATGGACCCAGGCCAGGCCAGAACAGGTAGGTACAGGCATGTCACGGTGCAAGATTTATCAAGTTACCCAGGCCGGGCCCAGACCAGAGTGTGCACAGATATCCTTATATACTGTATATATATATATATATATATATATATATATATATATATATATATATATATATATATCATCATGGATGGGTGGATGATACATCCATCCATGGATTGATATATATATATATAATCATATCTGCACACTGTGGTCTGGGCCCGACCTGGGTAACTTGATGTTATTTTTCTTGCACCATGACCTCACATGCCTGTACCTACCTGTTTTCCCCTGGCCTGGGTCCATCCATGATAAGGATATCTGCACTCTGGTCTGGGCCTGGCCTGGGTAACTTGATAAATCTTGCACCGTCCGTGACCTCTTCCTTGATTACTGATGGCCCCTTTAACACTTGTGTGGCATCAAAGTCACGCAATATTTTACCGCGTTTTTTGCCGCAAATTTTTCTTTTTGCGCCCCCCCCCAAAAATTTTGAGCACCAGCCGCCACTGCCGCTAAGCAAGCACTGGGACCACCTGGCATCAGACATACAAGGAAAAATATAAGTGAATGTGAAAGGGGAGTATACTGTAGGTGAGAGCAAGGTATGGTATGTTTGAAAACATAAATGCTACACTACAAGCCACATACCCGGTCATTTTATATCCGAGACATACTACACAGGAGGATGTATATAACAGAGGTTACAGGCATGCATTAATTTTCTTTTGCTAGGCACAAGTAAAGAAGCAGTCTGTAGATGGATCTATTAAGTATGACAACTCTGTATTAGTATTGGACACATTCGTGGCATAAGGATACCTCCATATAATGATAGTATTTAAAAAGAGTATGCATAGATGCAGTGTTAATTTCGTCGACTAAAACCGACTAAAACGTTTTCGTCGACTAACACAATTCAGATGACTAAAATACGACTAAAACTAAAATGGCATTTTAGTCTAAAGACTAAAATACGACTAAAACTAAAATGGCATTTTAGTCAAAAGACTATAACTAAAACTAAATCGAAATTTGCTGCCAAAAATTAACACTGGTGCATGCTCAAAGCATAAATAATAACATATTAGATTTTTCACTCCAGGACCAGCAGTAGTATATAATGAGTTTAGAAATTGTAGAGAAATGCTTAAATAATGCATTACAAATTACAATTGAACTACACCCATTTGATTATAGATGACTAAAATGAGTTTTAGTCGACTAAAATGTAGGGCGTTTTAGTCGACTAAAATATACTGGAGTTTTAGTCGACTAAATACGACTAAAACTAAAACACTTGCAGAAGACTAAAATGGGACTAAAACTAAAATGCCATTTTAGTTCTAAGACTAAGACTAAAACTAAATTGAAATTTGCTGCCAAAATTAACACTGCATAGATGAGTATAGTAAAGGAGCTTACCTTTCCACGTATTACTCTCAGTCTCACTGTGTAGAATGGTGGATGATGTTTGTGTGTCTCTCTTAGGGCTTTAAGTAGGACAGTGCTTGTTTGTAACTCCCCCCAGGTTTGTGTGTGGAGAGGAGGAATCTTATATGTGTGCAGCATCTGTCCGCACTTACTGGTGCCATTGTAAGGTCTCCTGGATGTTCGGCGTGCAGCGCATCCTTGCCCACAGGCGGTTAGCGTATGTGGAATGACGTCCTGACATAGGCTGGGAGCAGTGAGCCTACGCGTGCCGGGTGCCACCAAGCATGCCCCCGCCCGGCATGCATTCACAAAAAAAAAAAGGAAAAAACACAAAAGTTTAACTGCTCACGACAGAAAGTAGGGGCATATAAAAGTGTCACAATCGGGAACATATATCAGGATCTCATGGACATATTGGAATTTCACAGTAACAAAGCAGTTGTTAAGGCAATCCCCAGAGGGGGTTTGCACGCACAGATAAATTATTTCTCCATTCCTACCGAGGTGAAGCCTTCCAAGAAAGACTTAAAATTCACCGCCTCATTGAGGCCTGGGATTGTGGTAGCCTTTAGGTGACGGCTCCCTCTGCAGGAGGAGTTTGTTCCAGTCTCCTCCTCTGGGGCTGGGGTGTACCTGATCCAAGGCCAGAAATTTGACTTTAGGACAAATACCACCATGTATAGCGGTAACATGTCTGCCCAATGGCAGCTCTGATTTACAAGTTCGCATGATACGAATGTGCCAGAAGACCCCTCTCCAAAATTCAACTTTGGTTTTCTCTACATAGAATGAGCCACAATCATAGCAAAAGGTATACCACACCATAAGATTTACAGTTAACGTAGTGTTGTGCCTTAAAAATGTGTCCATTGGGCAATTCAATGGACGAGGCATTATGCATGTATCTACAGTATCCACATGCCCTGCATATGAAAGTGCCTTTGTATTTGCAGGGATCTTTTCTACGAATAAATATGATACACTGCTCAAAGAAATTAAAGGAACACTTTGAAAACACATCAGATCTCAATGGGGAAAAATATCATGCTGGATAGCTATACTGATATGGATTGGGTAATGGGTTAGGAACAAAAGTATGCCACATCGGTTGATGGAAATGAAAATTATCAACCTACAGAGGGCCAAAATCAAAGACACCCCGAAAAATCAAAGTGAAAAAATGATGCAGCAGTCTAGTCCATTTTGCCAAAATTTCATCGCAGCAACTCAAAATGGTAAGCTTGTATACATGCCTGACAATGTCAGGGCATGCTCCTAAAGGAGACGACAGATGGTGTCCTGGGGTATTTCCTCCCAGATGTCCACCAGGGCATCACTGAGCTCCTGAATAGACTGAGGTGCACCCTGGCGGCACCGGATGGACCGAAACATAATGTCCCAGAAGTGTTCTATTAGATGTAGATCAGACAAGCGTAAGGGCAATTCAATGGTATTAATTCCTTCATCCTCCAGGAACTGGCTGTATACTCTCGCCACATGAGGCCAGGCATTGTCGTGCACCAGGAGGAACAAAGGACCCACTGCACCAGTGTAGGGTCTGACAATGGGTCCAAGGAGTTCATCCCGATACCTATCGGCAGTAGTTAGGGTGCCATTGTCTAGCCTGCAGAGGTCTGTGCCTCCCTCCATGGATATGCCTCTCCAGACCATTATTGACCCACCATCAAACCGGTCATGCTGAAGCATTTTACCAGTGTTGGGGTAGTTACTCAAAAAATGTAACTAGTTACTAGTTACTTCTGTAAATTGTAATGAGATTACTTTACTAGTTACTGCATTTGAAAAGTAACTTCACTACTTATTACTTTACTTTCCTCTTTCTTAATTGACCATGTAGAAGAAGATACATGACACTCTTTCTGCATAGAGTTTATTGTATAAACACAGGCTTTGGGAAACATGAGAACAAAAGCTGAAAAAACTGAATAAAACATAAAGTGCAACAAAAATTCATAAACTTCATCCCTCTCTATTCTTCGAAATAACGATTGTATCGCATGGCTTGGGTAACGCAGGAAAGCGCGTTCCTATAGCCTAGTAAAGTAGTGTAGTTACCTCCTATAGCCTAGTAAAGTAGAGTAGTTACCAATATTAGTATTGTAACTAGTTACATTACTTAGTTACCAAAAAAAGTAATGTAGTTACTGTAATCAGTTACTTTGTAACTAGTTACCCCCAACACTGCATGTTACAATCAGCATAACGCTCGCCACAGCTTCTCCTGACCCTTTCACGTCTGTCACATGTGCTCAGGGTGAACGTGCTCTCATCTGTGAAAAGTACAGGGCGCCAGTGGCGGACCTGACAATTCTGGTGTTCAATGGCAAATGCCAATTGAGCTCCACGGTGCCGGGCAGTGAGCACAGGGCACACTAGAGGACGTCGAGCCCTCAGGAAACCCTCATGAAGTCACTTTCTGATTGTTTGGTCAGAGACATTTACACCAGTGGCCTGCTAGAGGTCCTTTTGTAGGGCTCTAGCAGTGATCATCCTGTTGCTCCTTGCACAAAGGAGCAGATGACAGTCCGGCTGATTGGTAAATGACCTTCTACGACCCTGTCCATCTCCCCTAGAGTAACTGCCTGTCTCCTGGAATCTTTTCAATGCTCTTGAGACACATCAAACCTTCTTGCAAGGGCATGTATTGATGTGCCATCCTAGAGGAGCTGGAGTGCCTGTGCAACTTCTATAGGGTCCAGGTATCGCCTCATGCTACCAGCAGTGACAATGACCCTAGCCAAATGCAAAACTGGTGAAAAACAGTCAGAAAAGATGAGTAGGGAAACAGAATTTAAGTGGCCTCCATTTTTAAAACCATTCCTGTTTTGGAGGTTGTCTCATTGTTGCCCATCTAGTGCACCTGGTGTTAATTTCATTAACACCAAAGTAGCTGAAACTGATTAACAACCCCCTCTGCTACCTAACTGACCAGATCAATATCCCAGGAGTTTAATTGACTTGATGCTATACTCTGATTAAAAAGTGGTCCTTTAATTTTTTTGAGCAGTGCACCTTTTAATATAATGTAATGTTTACTCTTTGAGCCTTTAAAGTCCTATTTCCAAACTGGGGAAACCTTTTCTCTAAATGGTAATGGATAACATAAGAAGGTGGAAAAAAAAATATGATAAAGAAAAATAAGGACAGATTGAAGATAAAAGTCCAGAAAAAAAGTTTGATAAGATTTTGGAATATGGTTATTGTGGATGATATTTTGGAGACTTCTGCACACATTTGACTGCATAAACTGGAACCATTACTAGGTGTTATTACTGCATAAACTGACACCGATACTGGGGGCTATTACTGCATAGACTGGCACCAATACTAGCGGCTATCACTGTGTAAGCTAGCACCAATACTAGGGGCTATTACTGTATAAACTGGCTCCAATACTAGGGGTTATTACTGTATTAACTGGCACCAATACTACGGGCTATTACTGTCTAAACTGGCACCCATACTACGGGCTATTACTGTGTAAACTGGCACCAATACTAGGGGTTATTACTACATAAACTGGCACCAATACTAGGGGCTATTACTGCATAAACTTGCACCAATACAAGGGGCTATACTGCATAAACTGGCATAAATACTAGGCTTTATTACTGTGCAAGCTGGCGCCAATACTAGGCTTTATTACTGTGTAAACCGCCATCAATATTAGGGGTTATTACTGTGCATACCAGCACCAATACTAGGGGTTATTATTGTATAAATTGGCACCAATACTAGGAGTTATTACTACGTAAACTGGCACCAACACTAGGGGCTATTACAGCGTAAGCTGGCACCAATACTGGGGGTTATTACTGCATAAACTGGCACCATTCCTAAGGGTTATCACTGCATAAACTGGAACCAATAATAGGGGCTATATACTGCATAAACTGGAACCAATAATAGGGGCTATTAATGCCTAAACTGGCACCAGTACCAGGGGCTATTACTAAATAAACTAGCACCAATACTAGGGGCTATTACTGCATAAACTGGCACTAATACTAGGGATTATTACTGTGTACACTGGCATCAATACTAGGGGTTATTACTGCATAAACTGGCACTAATACTAGGGATTATTACTGTGTACACTGGCATCAATACTAGGGGTTATTACTGCATAAACTGACATCAATACTAGGGGTATTACTGCATAAACTGGCACCAATACTAGGGGCTATTACTGCATAATCTGGCAGCAACACTAGGGGCTGTTACTGCATAAACTGGCACCAATACTAGGGGTTATTAATGAACATAGGGGGAAGGCGGAAAGAGGAAGAAAGGAGAAAACTCTTGAAAACTTGTCAGTGTTAGGTTAGTACAATAAAAAGGTATCAGTACATACTGCATTACTGTATTTTTGAACCTCTTTATCTATACTTATTTCGTTTTTTTCAGGGGTATGATATAGTGGTGAAAATTATGAGTGCCCCCCCCCCCCCACCTGAGTTTTGCCTGAGGTATCTTATGTGCTCCCCCTATATATTGTTCCTAGAGTAGCCACTGCACAGGTGTAATGATTAATCACAACTTTATTATGTGAAATGCATCTACCTAGACTATTTGTTGGTGTCCTGCGGTGCCACCTTGGGTATATAAATAAAAGGCATTTGTAACTAATGTGATGTGCAGTTGTTTCTTCTTACCCTGATACTCTGATACTATCCAACAAGGCGAGTTGAGGCTAGCACTCATACGGAGGTTCCATCAGGCTCATTTATTCCACCTGGAGCAGTGGGTTTTCTTTACCTTGGCACCACCTTTACTGTCTGCATTCTGAGCATTCTTCCCTGGGCACATACTGCCCTTAATGTTAGTAGCACTTAGTGCACCATCCAGCCACATGATATAAGAGATGGTCAGAGACTGCGGGCATAGTATAGGAGATGCTCAGAGACTGCAGACATGACACAAGAGATGGTCAGAAACTGTGGACATAATAAAGGAGATGGTCAGAGACTGCGGACATGGTAAATGAGATGGTCAGAGAATGCAAACAGGATTTAAGAGATGGTCAGAGACTGTGGACATGGTATATGAGATGGTCAGAGACTGCAGACATGGTATATGAGATGGATAGTGACTGCAAACATGAGACTTAAGAGATGGTCAAAGAATGTGGATATGGTACATGAGATGGTCAGACACTACAGACATGACACATGAGATGGTCAGAGACTACAGACATGATATAAGAGATGGTCAGAGACCGTGGACATGGTACAGGAGATGGTCAGACACTGCAGACATGACACATGAGATGGTCAGAGACTGCAGACATAGTATATGAAATGCTCAGAGACTGCACACATGACACAAGAGATGGTCAGAAACTGTGGACATAATAAAGAAGATGGTCAGAGACTGCAGACATGGTAAATGAGATGGTCAGAGACTGCAAACATGACATAAGAGATGGTCAGAGACTGCAGACATGGTAAGTGAGATGGTCAGAGATCGCAAACATGATATAAGAGATGGTCAGAGACTGAAGACATGGTATATGAGATGGTCAGACACTGCAGACATGATACATGAGATGGCCAGAGACTGCAGAAATGGTAAATGAGATGGCCAGAGACTGCAGAAATATTATATGAGATAGTCAGAGACTGCAAATGTATGTATGATGGTCAGAGACTGCAAGCATGATACAACAAATGTTTAGAGACTGTTGACATGCCATATGAGATAGTCAGAGACTGCAGACGTGATACTATAGATCACGGGTGGCAAACACAAGGCCCGCGGGCCGAATCCGGCCGCCAGGCCTTTTCATGGGGTCCGCGTAGCGGCCGCTGACTACCACCTCTTTATCACTTTCTCGCACACAAATACATCCTCCGGCGCCGCCTGTGCTTGTGCGCATGCGCGGCCGGCCGGTCTCCAAGGTGATATCTCTCGCTCCCTCTGTCCTTCTAGCGGCGCCGGCTGATTGAGCTGAGCGCATGCCCAGCCGGCCAGTCTCCTGCACTCTCTCCCCAGTCCCTAGTGTCCCTATTGTTAGTGTCAGTGTTTTTTTTTTCCTGTCAGTGAGCTGCACCCTGAGAGCGGGCTTTTTGCCCAATACACAGGCAAGGGTTATTACTGTATTAACTGGCACCAATACTACGGGCTATTACTGTATAAACTGGCACCAATACTACGGGCTATTACTGTGTAAACTGGCACCAATACTAGGGGTTATTACTACGTAAACTGGCACCAATACTAGGGGCTATTACTGCATAAACTTGCACCAATACAAGGGGCTATACTGCATAAACTGGCATCAATACTAGGCTTTATTACTGTGCAAGCTGGCGCCAATACTAGGCTTTATTACTGTGTAAACTGCCATCAATATTAGGGGTTATTACTGTGCATACCAGCACCAATACTAGGGGTAATTATTGTATAAATTGGCACCAATACTAGGAGTTATTACTGCGTAAATTGGCACCAACACTAGGGGCTATTACAGCGTAAGCTGGCACCAATACTAGGGGTTATTACTGCATAAACTGGCACCATTCCTAAGGGTTATCACTGCATAAACTGGCACCAATACTAGGGGCTATATACTGCATAAACTGGAACCAATAATAGGGGCTATTAATGCGTAAACTGGCACCAGTACCAGGGGCTATTACTAAATAAACTAGCACCAATACTAGGGGCTATTACTGCATAAACTGGCACTAATACTAGGGGTTATTACTGTGTAAACTGGCATCAATACTAGGGGTTATTACTGCATAAACTGGCACTAATACTAGGGGTTATTACTGCATAAACTGACATCAATACTAGGGGTATTACTGCATAAACTGGCACCAATACTAGGGGCACCGGCTGATTGAGCTGAGCGCATGCCGGTCGGCTGGCCAGTCTCCTGCACTCTCTCCCCAGTCCCTAGTGTCCCTAGTGTTAGTGTCAGTGTTTATTTTTTCCTGTCAGTGAGCTGCACCCTGAGAGCAAGCTTTTTGCCCAATACACAGGCAGGGGTTGTACCAGAGCTGGGACAGATAGGAAGGCAGGAGAAAGCAAAGATGTGAGAGAGTTTTTTTTTTTTTCGGGGGGGGCCGGGGTGGGGTGGTGAGGGCTGTGGAGGTAGGTGGGAGGATGGGAGCAGAGCGCACTCCTGAGCCCCGCACTCCGTACCCAGCGCACACGAAAACTCCGCACGCAACCCTACACTCCGCACTCCGCACGCAACCCCGCACTCCAGAACTCCGCACTGCGTATGCAATCCCGCACTCCTGAACTCCGCACTCCGTATGCAACCCCGCACTCCTGAACTATGCACTCCATACGCAACCCCGCACTCTGTACCCAGCGCACTCCTGAACTCCGCACTCTGTACCCAGCACACTCTTGAACTCCACACTCTGTACCCAGCGCACTCCTGAACTCCGCACTCCATACCCAGTCCACTCCTGAACTCCACACTCCGTACCCAGCGTACTCCTGAACTCCGCACTCAGTACCCAGCGCACTCCTGAACCCCGCACTCTGTGCGCAGCGCACTCATGAACCCCACACTCCGTAATACCGGCCCTTTGAGGGCAACTATATTGCTGATGCGTCCCCCAATGAATTTGAGTTTAACATCCTTGCTTTAGATGGTCAGAAACTGCGGACATAGCATATAAGATGGTCAGAGACTGCAGACATGATACAAGAGATTATCAAAGACTGTAGACATGGTATATCAGATGGTCAGATACTGTGGACATGGTATAATGGATGGTCAGAGACTGCAGGCATAATACAAGAGTTGGTCAGAAACTGTGAGCATAGTATCAGCATGGTATATGAGATGGTCAGAGACTGCGGACCTGATATATGAGATGGTCAGGGACTGTAGACATGATACAAGAGGAGGCCAGAGACTTTGGGCTGGTATATCAGAGACTGCGGACATGTTATATGGGATGGTCAGAGTATGCAGACGTGGTATATGAGATGGTCAGAGACTGTGGACATGGTACAGGAGGTAGTTAGAGACTGCAGATGTGATATAGGAGATGGTAAAAGACTGAAGACATGATACAAGAGTTTGCCAGAGACTGTGGGCATGATATTTGAGATGGTCAAGGACTGTAGACATGGTATTTTAGATGGTCAGAGACTGCAGGCATGATACAAGAGTTCATAATAAACAAGCAAAACATTTGGGGGAGCATACCCATGTATTTCTAAAGCTGGTGCAGCTATGAACCAAGAGACATGTATATTAAAAAAGAATAGCGCACACATGCAAAAGAAACTACCAAATTTGAAGATAATCCATAAATAAAAATGGGGATTTGTTCCCACCATATGGCCATATAGTGCTCAAGCCCACCACTGCGTCAAAGTACCCCATTACTGTCAAATGTGTGGTCAACCTTCCGTAGTGCGACTTGTGTTCAAGGGCAGAGGGGGTATAGCTCAGTGGTAGAGCATTCGACTGCAGATCGAGAGGTCCCTGGTTCAAATCCGGGTGCCCCCTGGAATACCCTAGCCCTGTATCCAAATGGAGAAGAGCAAAAAAATTACAAAAACAAGTATTGCAAGGGAGACTTGATGGAGCATTTAACCCCACTGATAATGGGGTACTTTGACGCAGTGGTGGGCTTGAGCACGATATGGCCATATGGTGGGACTAAATCCCCATTTTTATTTATGGATTGTCTCCATATTTGATAGTCATTTCTTTTGCATGTGTGCGCTATTCTTTTTTAATATACATGTTGCTTGGTCCATAGCTGCACCGGCTTTAGATATACATGTTTAGGGTTTGCTCCCCCAATTTTTTGCTTGTTTATGATACAAGAGTTGATCAGAAACTGTAAGCATGGCATAAGCATGGTATACGAGATGGTTAGAGACTGTGGACCTGATATATAAGATGGTCAGGGACTGTGGACATGATACAAGAGGTGGCCATAGACTTTGGGATGGTTTATTAGATGGTCAGAGACTACGGACATGGTATATGAGATATTAAAATATTGTGATCCCCGTGCTATGTAGTGTGTGGAGTGCGTTTACTAGACTGCTGCTGGGATGTAAGGTGTATATCCCTCTCAGGTATATTTTATGTGTGTACCCAGCGCTGTCTAACCATAAAGTGCTTAATTTGTATCTCTAATCATTATTTGTGCAGAAACATAATATTTAAATCACAATACATAATATTATAAATTAAAGTGCAATCAGTGCAAAAAATGTGCATGAACGATAAGTCCTTTCAAGTGCTTGTTATTTTATTCTTCCAGTGCCAGTATGTTCCAACAAGTCACGACTACTAGTGATGGGTTAAACGCCTGTGCTTCAAAAATAATCCTCCAATGGCAAAATTTTTTTTTTTTTTTAAGACCCCGTTCACACTGGGGCGACCTGTCAGGCGACCTGGTCGCCTGACAGGTCGCCGTAGGTCGCCTGCCATAGAGAAGCTGTGGACCCGTTCTAATAGGAGCGACACAAGTCGCTCCGACTTAGAAAAAGGGTCCGGAGCTTCTTTGGGGCGACCTGGAGCGACCTGCATTGACTTCAATGTTATGAAGTCCGTGCCGGCCGCTCCGAGGTCGCGGTGCGAGCTGCGCGCTGCGACCTGTGAGGTCGCCCCGGCAAGTCGGATCGCCCCAGTGTGAATGGGGTCTAATTCTTTATATTTTTATTATTTTCCATCAATAAACAAAGATATGACAGATATATATATCACATACAAAAATATAATAAACAGTGAGTCGTCCCTTTTATCCTCCTCCAGGCGTTCCAAAGAGCGGACGTGATGTAACCGGAAGAAAGCGGGTGGATACTTCCAGTTAAGTCACGCCTGCTCTTTGGAACGCAAACTGCGACTTTTGAATTCCAGAGCGGCGTCATTACATGCTCACATACAAGAGGAGAGGTTTCTAAGTGCGCAATCGGCTTTTATATGTTTTTTTAATAATAAAAATTGAATTTTTGTAAAATCTTACCTGTAAAATTCCTTTCTCTGAGTCCTCCGACAGTCGCCGCCACCTCTAAGTCATCACTGTTGGGTATTGACTTCCCATCCGCAGGAATAGCTAGGCATATAGACTTAGTCCAAAGACAAAAGGCATTAGCATATACACACCCATGGGGGCTGTCCCATCTGGTCAATACCCCCCCTGCATCACCACTCCCAACTCAGTTTGGTATCATAGCAGTAGTTAATAAGAACCCCAAAAGAGGGGCGGGGGCGGCGACTGTCGGAGGACTCAGAGAAAGGAATTTTACAAAAATTCAGTTTTCTCTTACGTCCTCCGACAGTCGCCGCCACCTCTAAGTCATCACTGTTGGGTATTGACTTCCCATCCGCAGGAATAGCTAGGCATATGTCCCAAAGCAGTATAGACATGAGGGGTGGGAGACGCAACCGTAGAAAAGGCAACGCAGTACCCACATCAGAGAAAGGAACCTTACAGACACTGTAAGAGAACCAACTGGGCAACATAAAAAATACGCTCAACAGGAGCAACAGCCCAGGAAAGCAAATGCCAACAGCCAGGGACCCAGAAACAAACAAGGGTCCATCATGGCACTGCCGCACTGAGAACTTTGCGGCCAAAGGAAGCATCAGCCGATGCCTGAACGTCTACTTTGTATAATGTGGAAAAACGTGTGCACCGACGACCAAGTCGCAGCCTTGCACACCAGGGCCACCGAGGCCCGATGCCAATAGGCCCAGGACGCACTCACAGAGCTGGTGGAGTGCGCCGTAACAGGGAACGGCGGAACCCGTTCCTTCAAGGCGTAAGCCTGTGCATTGGTCTGTCTGATCCATTTGGCGATAGTGGCTGCAGATGCAGCCATGCCCTTCCGAGGTCCCTCGGGAAGGACAAAGAGGGAATCCGTCTTCCGAAAGGACTCCGTAGACGACAGGTAAACCCTGATCGCCCTGACAACATCCATGGAATGCAGAGCAACCTCCTTAGGATGCTTAGGCTTTGTACAAAGAGAAGGCAGGACAATGTCCTCATTAACGTGGAACTCAGAGACCACCTCAGGAAGAAAGGAGGGATGCGGACGCAAAACCCCTTATCCCGGTGAATCACCAAGTACGGAGAACGGCAAGATAACGCTGCCAGTTCAGACCCCCTGCGAGCCAAAGTGATCGCCACCAAAAAGGCAACCTTCTCAGACAGCAGAGGCAACGATATTTCCCAAATGTTTACAAAGGGAACAAGCTGTAAGACGGACAGAACCAAGTTCAAGTCCCATGGAGGTAAAGGCTCCTTTCAGGGAGGAGCCAAACGTCGCACACCTTGAATGAAGGTGCGAACCAAGGAGTGAGACGCCACAGGGCGTTGAAAAAGAATGGCCAGTGCGGACACTTGGCCTACAAACGTGGCCAGCGCCAGGCGCCGGTACACCCCCAACAGGAGGAAGGTCAACACTCTGGACACCGAGTACGAGCGAGGGGAGAACCCCCTGGACTCATACCAGGCAAAATAAGCCTTCCAGGTATGGTAACAAAGTATACCAGAGGAGGAGATCCTGGCCCTGATCAGGACAGGGATGACCCCCGGGGAGAGACCCTAGTCCTTCAAGACCAGGGTCTCAACAGCCAGGCTGTTAAAGCCAACGACTGTAAGCAGGATGGAAGATCGGACCCTGAGACAGGAGATCTTCCCGCAGAGGCAGACGCCACGGAGGCGCCACTGCCAGGTGAACAACGGCGGCGTACCAGGACCGGCGCGGCCAGTCTGGAGCCACCAGAATCCCCTCGTGCGGTTCCGAAACCATCGGCGGAGGAACCGGGATAGGAAACGAAACGGGGGAAAGGCATATATCAGATGATACTGATTTCAAGGGGCTACCAATGCATCCGAGGCGTCCGCCAATGGATCGCGCGGTCTTGCCACAAACCTTTCCACCTTTTGGTGTAGCCGGGATGCGAACAGATCCACGTCCAGGGATCCCCACTTCGCACACAGCATTAGGAAGACCTCCGGGTGTAGGGACCATTCCCCCTGGTCCAGGGTCTGGCGGCTCAAATAGGCGGCCCGCCAATTTTTCACACCCGGAATGTGAACTGCTGGGATCGCCGGGATATGAGTCTCGGCCCAAGACAGAATGTTGGTCACCTCTCGGGCCGCTCGAGAACCCCTGGTGCCCCCCTGGTGGTTCACGTAAGCCACAGCAGTAGCATTGTCCGTCTGTACGTGGACAGGCAGGCCCCGGAGACGGTCCGACCACTGGAAGAGGCAGAGTTAGATCGCCGCAATTCCAGCACATCCATCGGGAAGGAGGACTCCTCCCCCGACCAAGTGCCCTGGGCAGACAGGTTGCCCAGGACTCCACCCCAGCCCGGCAGGCTGGCATTCGTGGTAACCACCGTCCACACCAACGGACGGAAGGATCTGCCTTCCGCCACCGACGGAGACTGGAGCCCCCACAGAAGGGCCAATCTGGTCTGACGACTCAATGAGACATCCAGATCCAAGGACTGAGACAGTCCGTCCCAACCTGCCAGGATCTCCGCCTGGAGAGCCCGCATGTGGAACTGAGTAAAGGGTATTGCCTCGAAGGCTGAAACCATCAACCCCAGGCCCCGCATACAGGTCCTTAGTGACGAGGACGGGCTGTTCCTGAGGGACCTGAGCTCGTCACGCAAAGTCCGGAGCTTGCCCTCCGGCAAGAACACCTTTGCCCGGAGCGTCTGTACCGTGATGGACAGAACGCGCACAAGATCCTGGCTGGCACGCAGGCTGGCATTCGTGGTAACCACCGTCCACACCAACGGACGGAAGGATCTGCCTTCCGCCACCGACGGAGACTGGAGCCCCCACAGAAGGGCCAATCTGGTCTGACGACTCAATGAGACATCCAGATCCAAGGACTGAGACAGTCCGTTCCAACCTGCCAGGATCTCCGCCTGGAGAGCCCGCATGTGGAACTGAGCAAAGGGTATCGCCTCGAAGGCTGAAACCATCAACCCCAGGCCCTGGATACAGGTCCTGAGTGATGAGGACGGGCTGTTCCTGAGGGACCTGAGCTCGTCACGCAAAGTCCGGAGCTTGCCCTCCGGCAAGAACACCTTTGCCTGGAGCGTCTGTACCGTGATGGACAGAACGCGCACAAGGTCCTGGCTGGCACGTGATCTTAGAAGCAGATCGTCCAGGCATACCAAGACCGCAATGCCCTGAACCCTCAACAGGCCCAGAACCGGCGCCAATGCCTTGGTAAACACCCTTGGTGCCGAAGCGAGACCAAAAAGGTAACGCCACAAAACCGGAAAGGTCCTCTGCAACAGCAAACCGCAGGTACCGCCGACGGCCCTCAAAAATGAGGACGTGCAGGTACGCGTTCTTCAGATCTAACTAGGCCAGGAAATCTCCCGGACTCAAGGAGACCACAACCGAACGGAGAGACTCCATTCGAAACTTCCGAACACGCACAAAGCGGTTCAGAACTGTCAGGTCCAGACAGGACGCACTTTGCCCTCCTTCCTGGGCACAGTGAACAGATTCGAAGAAAGCCTCCGAAACCTGTCCCGATGAGACACCGGGACAAACACCCCCTGAGAAAGCAGGTCCAGCACCGCTTGATGCAAATCCCGCAGGCGCCCCGGAAGCAGATGAAGAATGGAGGGAAAGAATCTGTCCACCGGCCGGGAAAGGAATTCTATCTTGTAACCCGATCGAACGATTTCCTGAACCCACCTGTCCGATAGCTGGAGCAGCCAAGGTTGGAGGAAACCGCGCAAACGTCCCCCCACCCCTGAAATGGGTGAGGGCGCCCCTTCAGGTAGAGGCGGATTGCCCCGCCGAGCCGGCATTGCCGGACTCTTGCTTACCCGCCCAGGGCTTCTTCTGGGTGTCCTGGGCCTGGAAGGGCTTACCCTTGGGATGGGTCCGAAAGGCACGAAAAGACCCCCGATTGGAACTAGACGCAGAACCCCGCCTGCCTCAAAAAGACTTGGTCTTCGGGTTCTGGGGCAGCATAGTGCTCATGCCCCCCGTGACGCCTGTTACCAGGGTGTCCAATGCCTCGCCAAAAAGGCGAGAGCCAGCATAGGGAGAATCAGCAACAGTGTCCCTTGAGGACTGGTTGGCCGACCAGCTCTTCAGCCATATCAGTCGCCGTTGAAGCACCGCGACACTAGAGAGGTGAGCCACTAAGGGGGCCTCGTTCAAGGCTGCATCACACAAGTACATGACTCCTTGGTGGATCTGATCCACCAACTTCAGCCGGGCAGGTGTAACACCAGCAGACACAAGATTGCGCCTAAGCATCTTAGTCCAATCAGCAGCCGCCTGAGCCACCAGGACGGACGCGAAAATGGGTTTGAGCAACGAACCCGCCACCGTATAGGAATGGCGAGATAGGGACTCCAACCGCCGGTCTGTGGGACCCCGGAAAACTGGGGCATCCTCAGTAGGAACCAAGGTAGCCTTGTTCAGCACGGCCACAGTGTGATCTACCTGTGGAGGCACACACCATCGTGATTCCGTAGCCGGATCAAAAGGATAAAGCAACCTAAACCGACTAGGTACCAGGAACGGACGTTTTAACATGCGCCACTGTTCATTAACAGTGTCATGGAATTCTTCTGGGCAGGGAAAAACCTGCGCAGACTTGCGGGTCCTGTGCGTCCCAAACGGGGACACAACGCCCGGAGGACAGGGCTCATCCACCAAATGTAAGGTGTCCTTAACAGACACAATCAACCCATCTATGGTCGCCCGTTCTTCAGGTGACCCCGGGGAGGGGGCATCAACCCCTTCCATCTCAGCCTCCCCCTCAGACCCCAGGGGGTCCAAAGATGAGCGGGACCCTGAAAAGGGCACGCTCGCAGCAGCAGCAGCCATATCCCCATCTGAATCAGAAGAGAGAGACAACCTGGGACTCTTTCTCGCAGCCCGTTCAGACATCAGCAGTTCCATATTCGCCACAGCAGCCAGATCGGGGCGCAGCGGGGCCACAGGAGAACTGGGGCCCCCCACTAAAGCTGGAGGAAACTGCTTTCCTGAGAATCCATGGCTCAAGTTATCAGACAAACTACAGTGCAAAAAACAGTGTACTGTCCCCTTTAAGAACGCTGCGGTGTGCGCAGCCCACAGCTACTGCAACAGTGATGAAAGACCCCCAAAAGGAGAAGAGAAAACTGAGCCAGAAGCGATATACAGAGGGAAATATGAGAGTGATAACCTGCAGAGCCCGCAGAGCGTTGCTACCAGTGTCCTTGCTGCTGATGGAAATGCTGCTGGAGAGGGCTGGACTATAAGCCAGACCCCGGGAAAATGGCTGCCCCATAGGGATGCATTGGAGGCCACGCCAAAATGGCCGCCGACATGAGGCCGGGCCGATCGTTCCACCGCCCACAAAATGGCGGCGGATGGCGCCAAAACGACATGCAGGAGCGCCCCCAGAGGAGCTACACATGTGTGCCCATAGCAAAGATGGCGGACCGCGCAGGGAGTCACACAGGCACAGACATGGGGACACACAGCAACACAGACTGCCACCCCAGACAGAGGCCCCACACAGAAAAGTACTTACCTGTACCAGATGGCGTGGGGGAGAGTCTATGCACGGAAAACCTCTGTCCTCATCTGACAGGGAGTGCCGTGAGCCAGGGACATGACGCTGCAGCACCGCAGACGAGTCCTGTGAGGTAGCCACCTCACGGCTGCATCCCTGTAGCGAACACGGGATGGGTCGTTCATAATGCTAGGGCGAACCATAGCTGAACGCTCGATGGCGGGCTGGGGGTCCATCTGACCCTCTGTGCCCTGGAAAACCAGGGCGGTCAGTCCGAATCCCAGCACCGCATGATCCATCTTCATCCAAAGAGAAGACTAACACTAGAGCTGACAAAATAACCAGCTAGTAAAGCAAGAGAAAAAACTGACATTTTCAAAGAAATCAAATAAAAGATTAGGAAGGCTGAGACTGAAGCCCCAGCACAAGGGAAGCCTGACTATTCCTGACGCTAGGCAGATTAAAAGTTGGGAGTGGTGATGCAGGGGGGGTATTGACCAGATGGGACAGCCCCCATGGGTGTGTATATTATGGCATCTGGGTCAATTATGGCATCTGAGAATGTAGATTTAGTGGCTGTTACGGAGACATGGTTTAATGAAAGAAATGACTGGGACATAACCATACCAGGGTACTCTTTATACAGAAGAGACAGAGAAGGCAAGAAAGGAGGAGGAGTGGCCCTGTATGTGAAAGATAGCATTAAATCTAACCTAATACAAGTTGGTGAAGCCAACATAGAGTCAGTTTGGGTTACGTTGCAGTTTGCTAATCATGCAGTAACTCGTGTAGGTGTGATATATAGACCACCTGGTCAAGTCAAAGAACTAGATGATCTACTAGTTGAAGAAATAGCTAAAATGACAATGAAAGGAGAAGTTATCATTATGGGAGATTTCAATCTTCCAGATATAAACTGGAAAACCAAAATAGCAAGTTCTACCAGGAGTACAGATATTCTAAATTCCCTACTGGGGTTGTCTCTGCAACAAGTGGTTGAGGAGCCAACCCGGAGGGAGGCCATTTTGGATCTGGTATTCACAAATGGGGATTCGGTATATGATGTCATTGTAGGCGAAACCTTGGGATCCAGTGATCACCAGTCAGTGTGGTTTAATATAAGAACTGTGAAAGAGTCACACCACACATAAACAAAAGTTTTAGATTTTAGAAAAACAGACTTTTCAAAAATGAAATTAGTCATAAATGAGTCCTTATCAGACTGGTACGGATTACATGGAGTCCAGGAGAAATGGGACTACTTAAAAGGTGCATTATTGAAGGCAACAGAAAATTGCATTAGACTTGTCAGTAAAAGCAAAAAAAGGAAGAGACCACTGTGGTACTCAGCAGAAGTGGCCCAAATCATTAAAAATAAAAAGCTAGCATTTTGTAATTATAAAAAAAACCCAGAGCAATGAAGATAAGGAAATCTACAAGATTAGGCAGAAAGAGGCCAAGCAAGTTATAAGAACTTCTAAAGCGCAGGCAGAAGAAAAACTAGCTCAGTCTATGAAAAAGGGGGATAAGACATTCTTCAGATATATAAATGAAAAAAGGAAATTAAAACAAGGAATAACTAAATTAAAAACAAAGGACGGAAGGTATGTAGAAGAGAATAAAGGGCTAGCCGACTGCCTTAATGAATACTTCTGTTCAGTTTTTACAGAAGAAAAAGGAGAAGGACCTCCACTTCAAAGGATGACTAATGAATCATTTGATGCATGTGTCTTTACAGAGGAAGACGTTCTAAGATTGCTGTCTAAAGTGAAGACAAATAAGTCACAGGGTCCTGATGAGATACACCAAAAATTATTAAAAGAGCTTAGTGGTGAGCTGGCAAAACCATTAACAGATTTATTTAACCAATCATTAGTAACAGGAGTCGTCCCGGAAGATTGGAAATTGGCAAATGTCGTGCCCATTCACAAGAAAGGTAGTAGGGAGGAATCGAGCAACTATAGACCAGTGAGTCTGACATCAATAGTAGGCAAATTAATGGAAACCCTATTAAAGGATAGGATTGTGGAACATCTTAAATCCCATGGATTGCAAGATGAAAAACAACATGGGTTTACTTCAGGGAGATCATGTCAAACAAATCTTATAGATTTTTTTGACTGGGTGACTAAAATAATAGACGGTGGAGGTGCAGTAGACATTGCATATCTAGATTTTAGTAAGGCTTTTGACACTGTCCCACATAGAAGACTTATCAATAAACTGCAGTCATTGAGCATGGACTCCCATATTGTTGAGTGGATTAGGCAGTGGCTGAGTGACAGACAACAGAGGGTCGTAGTCAATGGAGAACATTCAGAACAAGGTCATGTTACCAGTGGGGTACCTCAGGGATCTGTACTGGGACCAATTTTGTTTAATATCTTCATAAGTGATATTGCAAAAGGCCTCGATGGTAAGGTTTGTCTTTTTGCTGATGACACAAAGATATGTAACAGGGTTGATGTTCCTGGAGGGAAACGCCAAATGGAAAAGGATTTAGGAAAACTAGAAGAATGGTCAGAACTCTGGCAACTAAAATTTAATGTGGATAAGTGCAAGATAATGCACCTGGGACGTAAAAACCCAAGGGCAGAATATAGAATATTTGACACAGTCCTGACCTCAGTATCTGAGGAAAGGGATTTAGGAGTAATTATTTCAGAAGACTTAAAGGTGGGAAGACAATGTAATAGAGCAGCACGAAATGCCAGCAGAATGCTTGGATGTATAGGGAGAGGTATAAGCAGTAGAAAGAGAGAAGTGCTTATGCCGCTGTACAGAACACTGGTGAGACCTCACTTGGAGTATTGTGCGCAGTACTGGAGGCCATATCTCCAGAAGGATATAGATACTCTAGAGAGAGTTCAGAGAAGAGCTACTAAACTAGTACATGGATTGCAGGGAAAAACTTACCAGGAAAGGTTAAAGGACCTTAACATGTATAGCTTGGAAGAAAGAAGAGACAGAGGGGATATGATAGAAACTTTTAAATACATAAAGGGAATCAACTCGGTAAAGGAGGAGAGCATATTTAAAAGAAGAAAAACTACCACAAGAGGACACAGTTTTAAATTAGAGGGGCAAAGGTTTAAAAGTAATATGAGGAAGTATTACTTTACTGAGAGAGTAGTGGATGCATGGAATAACCTTCCTGCAGAAGTGGTAGCTGCAAATACAGTGAAGGAGTTTAAGCATGCATGGGATAGGCATAAGGCTATCCTTCATATAAGATAGGGCCAGGGACTATTCATAGGATTCAGATATATTGGGCAGACTAGATGGGCCAAATGGTTCTTATCTGCCGACACATTCTATGTTTCTATGTTAATGCCTTTTGTCTTTGGACTAAGTCTATATGCCTAGCTATTCCTGCGGATGGGAAGTCAATACCCAACAGTGATGACTTAGAGGTGGCGGCGACTGTCGGAGGACGTAAGAGAAAACAGAATTACACTACGGATTCCTCTTGATTCTATCTCCCTACACTAATATGAGGTTCTGTAAACCTGCCTGGAGTCACAAAAGAAAGAAAAAAAAATTTTTTTGCCACTGGAGGATTATTTTTTAAACACAGGTGTTTAACCCATCACTAGTCGGTGAGTAAGGGCACAAAAGGGGGGGAGCACAACGGCACTTGTTGGAACATACTGGCACTGGCATAATAAGATAACCAGCATTTTAACCACTTCTGGCCCTGAAAGGATTTTCTCCTTAATGACCAGGCCATTCTTCTTTGTATGGCCAATTCTTTGGCCAATTTGCATTTTGCTAAATATTTTTGGTAACCAAAATCCAGCCACATAATATAAAATATACCTGAATGGTATATGAGATGGTCAGAAACTGCAGACATGGTGCACATGAACAAACACATGTAAACGTAACTTAGAAAAAAAAAAGGTAAATCAAAATAAACTAATCAATTATTCCTTATAAAGCACTGCAAACCTGCATGCAGAAAGGTACAGTAAATGCAGAAATTGTGATGTAAATGAGCCTTTAATGAGTGACCCGGTATATATACATAGCACTGATCCCTGTATGTGTATTAGTCCAGTCCTCCTCATCCAATCACCATTATCATTACCATTAAAGCGGTAGTATCCCGCTTTTTGACACTTTTACCTACAGGTAAGCCTATAATAAGGCTTACCTGTAGGTACAAATAATATCTCCTAAACCGGCATGGTTTAGGAGATATTTACAGTGCATGCAGCCGCTCGCGCGAGCGGCGCATGCGCTCTGAAGGTCCGGGGGGACCTTCAATTTAGTTTGCCGGGAGCTTGCCGGAAAATCACTCCCGCGCGCGGTGATTGGCCAGAAGAGACGGCTCCGGCGTGACGATTGGCCGGAGCCGTCTCTTCTGGCCAATCACCGCGCCGGAGCCGCCGAACCCGGAAGAGACGGCGAGGGATCATGGCAGCGCCCGCAGCGATGTCCGGGGGTCCGTGTCGGGGCTTCGTTCTAAAGTAAGTTACACATAATGGGCTAGGATGCAATGCATACTAGCTCATTATGCCTTTGTCTTGCAGGTTTTTTTTTTTTTAAGGGTTTACAACCGCTTTAAAATATCCATAGGCAAAAAGAATAAATCAATCTGTTTATATCAATTGTACATCATTTCACCAATCTATGTATTGTACCAAAAATGGCATTGAGGTGTCATCATTTAAAAAAAAAAAATACAATTTACTTTAAAGTTAAAGTAATTTAAAATTACTTTAAATATAGATACAATGTGCAGACCCTCATAGAGCTGTTATACAAATATAAAGATTTGAATTTTCAGCCATGTGTCATTTTCCAATGTAATCCCCAGCTCAAAATAACTGACATTGTTTAAAAAAAAAAAAAAAAAAAAAAACAATGTTATGCTTATTTTGAATTGAGTCTGTTGACAGACTTGTTTACACACTTAAGGTACCTGCATGGTCATGTGACTTTAAGCCCCGCCCACTGCACGTCCCCGTTCACTGCATGGTCATGTGACTAAGCCCCGCCCACTGGCACTGTGAGTCTATATAAAGAGCTGTGCAGCAGTTGGTGGTCATTCACTCTGTGTCTTGTGATCAGAGAGGAAGCGATCGCTGTGTGTCGTGTTTTCTATTATCTGATATCGCTCAGAATTGGAGAATGACATTTTATCGCAGAATAGAGAAGGAAGAAAAGGTTTCTCTGAACATCACCAAAGAGAAACCTTCAGATATAATTGATTCCTTGTTAGAGGATCACCAGCCCGCTGAAATGCCAAACGCTACGACCCCCCCAAAAAAGGGGAAGTGGCGGGCATTTAAGCGCGGAGCAAGGAGAGTTTTTAAATGTGTTTTCCCGTGTTTTGGGAAAAAAGAGAAGGAGGAAATTACAACAGGCGAGGATGGTAAGTGAAATGTAATAATAACTCCGACATCCACTGACTGAGCCCCACCATTACCATTACAATATCTGTACACAAAATAAACCAGAAATGTACATCATTTATATATAATGTCACCAAACATGTCATTTATGTGTCCCAATGGAGAACACACACATTATAGAAACATATTACTATTTTAGTCAACATTCACAAAGCTATGGGAGTCTCATTTTCAAATCTCACTGGACTCAACTGAAAATAACTGACATTTTTCTAAAATTACCATCCCCCATCCTGCAGTGTTATCTTTATAGTCGGAGACTCTGCAATGTACTGGGGTCACTCCTGTACACAGAACCCCCTCCCCCCACACATGTCAGTAAGCATGAGGCATACATTTAACCCCTTGATCTCCAACGGTATTAACCCCTTCCCTGCCAGTGTCATTATTACAGTAACAGTGCATATTTTTAGCACTGATTACTGTAGTAATGTCACTGGTACCCCCAAAAGTGTCAAAAATGTGAGTTAGGTGTCCGATCTGTCCCAGTTCCGCAAAAAAAAAATCGCAGATCGCCGCCATTACTAGTAAAAAAAAAAAAAAAAACAATAAAAATGACAAATCTTTCCTGTAGTTAGTAAACGCGATAACATTTGCACAAACCAATCAAAATACGCTTATTGTGATATTTTTTACAAGAATTATGAAGCAGAAAACAAATTGCCCTAAAATGTTAAAAAATTTTGATTTTGAAATTCTTTTTTGGGGAATGTTATATATCAGAAGGTGAAAAATATTGTTTTTTTTTTCAAAATTGTCGCTCTTTTTTTCAAAAATTAAAAATCGCACAGGTGATCAAATACCACCAAAAGAAAGCTCGATTTGTGGGAAAAAAAGGACGTAAATTTAATTTGGGTACAGCGTCACATGACCGCGCAATTGTCCGTTAAAGTAACGCAGTGCCGAATCGCAAAATATAGCCTGGTCAGGAATGGGGTAAAATCTTCCGGTCTTAATGTGGATAAAAATATGCTCATTGAGAATTTTTTTGTCAAAGACATGTAGCTAAATATATTTTGGCCTAAATATATGACAAAAATTGAATATATTGGATATTTTTTAAAAGACAAAGTTGAAAATGTAATTTTTTCTAATTTATTCGCTTTTTTTTTTATTAATATCGCAAAAAATAAAAAGTGCAGAGGTGATCAAATACCACCAAAAGAAACCTCTGTTTGTGGGGAAAAAAAGGACGTAAATTTTGTTTGGGTACAGTATTGCATGACCGCGCAATTGTCAGTTAAAGTCACGCAGTGCCAAGTTGAAAAAAGGGGTCTGGTCTTTGAGCAGCTAAATCCTCCAGTCTGAAAGTGGTTAATGAGTGACCTGGTATATACAGTCAGGTCCATAAATATTGGGACATCAACACAATTCTAATCTTTTTGGCTCTATACACCACCACAATGGATTTGAAATGAAACAAACAAGATGTACTTTAACTGCAGACGTTCAGCTTTAATTTGAGGGTATTTACATCCAAATCAGGTGATATAAATGTGCCTCCCATTTTTTAAGGGACCAAAAGTAATGGGACAATTGGCTTCTCAGCTGTTCCATGGCCAGGTGTGTGTTATTCCCTCATTATCCCATTTACAAGGAGCAGATAAAAGGTGCAGAGTTAATTTCAAGTGTGCTATTTGCATTTGGAATCTGTTGCTGTCAACTCTCAATATGAGATCCAAAGAGCTGTCACTATCAGTGAAGCAAGCCATCATTAGGCTGAAAAAACAAAACAAACCCATCAGAGAGATAGCAAAAACATTAGGTGTGGCCAAATCAACTGTTTGGAACATCCTTAAAAAGAAAGAACTCACCGGTGAGCTCAGCAACACCAAAAGACTCGGAAGACCACGGAAAACAACTGTGGTGGATGACCGAAGAATTCTTTCCCTGGTGAAGAAAATACCCTTCACAACAGTTGGCCAGATCAAGATCTCTCTCCAGGAGGTAGGTGTATGTGTGTCAGAGTCAACAATCAAGAGAAGACTTCACCAGAGTGAATACAGAGGGTTCACCACAAGATGTAAACCATCGGTGAGCCTCAAAAACAGGAAGGCCAGATTAGAGTTTGCCAAACAGTTCTGGAACAACATCCTATGGGCAGATGAGACCAAGATCAAATTGATGGGAAGAGAAGAGTATGGAGAAGGAAAGGAACTGCTCATGATCCAAAGCATACCACCTCATCAGTGAAGCATGGTGGTGGTAGTGTTATGGCGTGGGCATGTATGGCTGCCAATGGAACTGGTTCTCTTGTATTTATTGATGATGTGACTGCTGACAAAAGCAGCAGGATGAATTCTGAAGTGTTTTGGGCAATATTATCTGCTTATATTCAGTCAAATGCTTCAGAACTCATTCAACGGCGCATCACAGTGCAGATGGACAATGACCCGAAGCATACTGCGAAAGCAACCAAAGAGTTTTTTAAGGGAAAGAAGTGGAATTTTATGCAATGGCCAAGTCAATCACCTGACCTGAATCCGATTGAGCATGCATTTCACTTGCTGAAGACAAAACTGAAGGGAAAATGCCCCAAGAACAAGCAGGAACTGAAGGCAGTTGCAGTAGAGGCCTGGCAGAGCATCACCAGGGATGAAACCCAGCGTCTGGTGATGTCTATGCGTTCCAGACTTCAGGCTGTAATTGGCTGCAAAGGATTTGCAACCAAGTATTAAAAAGTGAAAGTTTGATTTTTGATTGTTAATCTGTCCCATTACTTTTGGTCCCTTAAAAAGTGTGAGGCACATATACAAACTGTTGTAATTCCTACACCGTTCACCTGATTTGGATGTAAATACTCTCAAATTAAAGCTGGAATCTCCAGTTAAATCACATCTTGTTTGTTTCGTTTCAAATCCATTGTGGTGGTGTAGAGAGCCAAAAAGATTAGAATTGTGTCGACGTCCCAATATTTATGGACCTGACTGTATACATAGCAGTGATCCCTGTATGTGTATTAGTCCAGTCCTTCTCATCCAATCACCATTATAATTACCATTAAAAATATCCATAGGCAAAAAGAATAAATAAATCTGTTTATATCAATTGTACATCATTTCACCAATCTATGTATTGTTCCAAAAAAGGCATTGAGGTGTCATCATTTAAAAAAAAAAAAAAAATTTACTTTAAAGTTAAAGTAATGTAAAATTACTTTAAATATAGATACAATGTGCAGACACTCATAGAGCTGTTATACAAATATAAAGATTTGAATTTTCAGCCATGTGTCATTTTCAGATTTAATCCCCAGCTCAAAATAACTGACATTGTTAAAAAAAAAAAAAAAAAAAAACAATGTTATGCTTATTTTGAATTGAGTCTGTTAGAATTGCTTACACACTCAAGGTACCTGCATGGTCATGTGACTTTAAGCCCCGCCCACTGCACAGCCCTGCCCACTGCATTCTCATGTGACTATAAGCCCCGCCCACTGTCACTGTGAGTCTATATAAGCAGCTGTGCAGCAGTTGGTGGTCATTCACTCTGTGTCTTGTGATCAGAGAGGAAGCGATCGCTGTGTGTCGTGTTTTCTATTATCTGATATCGCTCAGAATTGGAGAATGACATTTTATCGCAGAATAGAGAAGGAAGAAAAGGTTTCTCTGAACATCACCAAAGAGAAACCTGCAGATAGAATTGATTCCTTGTTAGAGGATCACCAGCCCGCTGAAATGCCAAACGCTACGACCCCCCCAAAAAAGGGGAAGTGGCGGGCATTTAAGCGCGGAGCAAGGAGAGTTTTTAAATGTGTTTTCCCGTGTTTTGGGAAAAAAGAGAAGGAGGAAATTACAACAGGCGAGGATGGTGAGTGAAATGTAATAATAACTCCGACATCCACTGACTGAGCCCCACCATTACCATTACAATATCTGTACACAAAATAACCCAGAAATGTACATCATTTATATATAATGTCACCAAACATGTCATTTATGTGTCCCAATGGAGAACACACACATTATAGAAACATATTACTATTTTAGGCAACATTCACAAAGCTATGGGAGTCTCATTTTCAAATCTCACTGGACTCAACTGAAAATAACTGACATTTTTCTAAAATTACCATCCCCCATCCTCCTGTGTTATCTTTATAATATGAGACTCTGCAATGTACTGGGGTCACTCCTGTATACATAACATGGACATTGCTATACATACATATAATAGGATCATTCCTATATACCAGGATCACTGCTATATACACATACCGGGATCACTGCTATATACACATACTAGGATTCCTGTTATATACACATACCAGGATCCCTGCTATATATACATATTGGAATCACTGCTATATACACATGGAACATACTGGCACTGGAAGAATAAGATAACCAGCACTTTAACCACTTGCCGACTGCTCACGTTGCTGGTACTGTGGCTCCCCTGGGTCCAGTGAGGTAGACCTATGTCGCTGGCCTCCTATCGGTCTCCGCGGCGCGCACGCTCCACCGGAGTCTCGCTCCCACTGTGTTTAGACAGGGAGTCTGGCTGGAGGAGGAGAGGCGGCGATCACCGCCTCTCTTCCCCGATTGTCGGGGAAAGTGTGAGAAAAAAAATCCGCCCGCTTGTGTAAACAAAGCAGGCGGATCTTCTCTGTGACAGACAGGGAGAAATCACAGGATTCAGCATAGCTGAACCTGCGATCTCTGTCTGTCACAGAACCCCCTCCCCCCACACATGTCAGTAAGCATGAGGCATACATTTAACCCCTTGATCACCAACGGTATTAACCCCTTCCCTGCCAGTGTCATTATTACAGTAACAGTGCATATGTTTAGCACTGATTACTGTAGTAATGTCACTGGTTCCCCTAAAAGTGTCAAAAATGTCAGTTAGGGGTCCGATCTGTCCGCCGCAATGTCACAGTCCTGCAAAAAAAATTGCAGATCGCCGCCATTACTAGTAAAAAAAAGAAAACAATAAAAATGACAAATCTTTGCCGTAGTTAGTAAACGCAATAACATTTGCGCAAACCAATCAAAATACGCTTATTGCGATATTTTTTACAAAAAATATGTAGCAGAAAACAAATTGCCCTAAAATGTTAAAACATTTTGATTTTGAAATTCTTTTTTGGGGAATGTTATATATCAGAAGGTGAAAAATATTGTTTTTTTTTTCAAAATTGTCGCTCTTTTTTTCAAAAATTTAAAATCACACAGGTGATCAAATACCACCAAAAGAAAGCTTGATTTGTGGGAAAAAAAGGAAGTAAATTTAATTTGGGTACAGCGTCACACGACCGCGCAATTGTCCGTTAAAGTAATGCAGTGCCCATCTATTTTTGCCTTTTTTACTAATAAACTGCACCTGTCGGTCCCTCTTACTCCTGAGGTAGGCCTGCTGGGTGTGTTGAATGACATTGTACATCGTGTACGCCCTAGGATCCTGCTCCGCATCTTACTGTTCTATGCCAGGAAACTTATTTTGTTACATTGGAGGAGGGCTGAACCGCCTACCATACAGGAGTTCTATACTTTGGTGCGCAGTGATGTTCCGCTTTATAAGCTAATTTATAAGAGTAGAGGGTGTCCTAAAAAGTTCACTAATGTCTGGCAGCCCTGGCTTGATGTGGAAGACTCGTATTGGGCAGATGCCCCTTTGCCCTCCAGCTTATCTCTCGACTGAGTCTGAGTAGCCCCGGATGTTATGCGGTTTATATTTGTTTTATTACATGAGTTGTTTGTTCTATACCCCCCCCCTTATCTTGGGGGGTGGGTACCTGGAGGTAGGGGATGGTGTGTGTTTGTGGATGTGTGGGTGTGTATGGTATGGTTAGTCTTGTTGGTATGTTCCTTTCTCCTCCCCCCCCCCCATCTCTGTGACAACCGGTTGGGAGTGTAGCCTCGCAGTTGCTTGGCCCTCCTGGCTCTTTGTGGTACGCATCACATTTTTTCCCCTTCCCCCCCTTGTTTTGGGCCGTCAGGCCCCTCTCTATTCCCCCCCCCCTTCCCCCCCCCTTCTGTGGTGTTAGGTTAAGATGTCTTCTGATACCCTTGTGTAATTTACATGCTTGCCTTACACTTGTTTTATGGGCAATGTTGCCCTTGTGTTTTCTTTTTGTTACTGTTATGCAAAAATTTAAATAAACACCTTTCAAAAAAAAAAAGTAATGCAGTGCCGAATCGCAAAATATAGCCTGGTCAGGAATGGGGTAAAATCTTCTGGTCTTAAAGTGGATAAAAATACGCTCATTGAGAATTTTTTTGTCAAAGACATGTAGCTAAATATATTTTGGCCTAAATATATGACAAAAATTGAATATATTGGATATTTTTAACAGTCAAAGTAGAAAATGTCAATTTTTCGCAAAATTGTTGCATTTTTTTATTAATATCGCAAAAAATAAAAATCGCAGAAGTGATCAAATACCACCTAAAGAAAGCTCTATTTGTGGGAAAAAAAGGACGTAAATATAGTTTGGGTACAGCGTCGCATGACCGCGCAATTGTCAGGTAAATTCGCGCAGTGCCAAGTTGAAAAAAGTGGCCTGGTCATTAAGCAGCCAAATCTTCTGGGGCTAAAGTGGTTAAAGCACTTATCATTCATGCACATTTTTTGCTCTGATTGCACTTTAATTTTTTTATAAATATTATGTATTGTGATTTAAATTTTATGTTTCTGCACAAATAATGAATAGAGATACAAATTAAGCACTTTATGGTTAGACAGCGCTGGGTACACACATAAAATATACCTGAATGGTATATGAGATGCTCAGAGACTGCAGACATGGTGCACAGGAACAAACACATGTAAACGTAACTTAGAAAAAAAAGATAAATTGAAATAAACAAATCAATTATTCCATAAAAAGCACTGCAAACCTGCATGCAGAAAGGTACAGTAAATGCAGAATTGTGATGTAAATGAGCCTTTAATGAGTGACCCGGTATATATACATAGCACTGATCCCTGTATGTGTATTAGTCCAGTCCTCCTCATCCAATCACCATTATAATTACCATTAAAATATCCATAGGCAAAAATAATAAATAAATCTGTTTATATCGATTATACATCATTTCACCAATCTATGTATTCTACCAAAAATGGCATTGAGGTGTTCTCATTAAAAAAAATAAAATAAATACAATTTACTTTAAAGTTAAAGTAATGTAAAATGACTTTAAATATAGATACAATGTGCAGACCCTCATAGAGCTGTTATACAAATATAAAGATTTGAATTTTCAGCCATGTGTTATTTTCAGATTTAATCCCCAGCTCAAAATAACTGACATTGTTAAAAAAAAAAAACAAAAAACAATGTTATGCTTATTTTGAATTGAGTCTGTTAGACTTGCTTACACACTCAAGGCAACGGCATGGTCAGGTGACTTTAAGCCCCGCCCACTGCACAGCCCTGCCCACTGCATGGTCATGTGACTAAGCCCCGCCCACTGGCACTGTGAGTCTATATAAGGAGCTGCGCAGCAGTTGGTGGTCATTCACTCTGTGTCTTGTGATCAGAGAGGAAGCGATCGCTGTGTGTCGTGTTTTCTATTATCTGATATCGCTGAGAATTGGAGAATGACATTTTATCGCAGAATAGAGAAGGAAGAAAAGGTTTCTCTGAACATCACCAAAGAGAAACCTGCAGATAGAATTGATTCCTTGTTAGAGGATCACCAGCCCGCTGAAATGCCAAACGCTACGACCCCCCCAAAAAAGGGGAAGTGGCGGGCGTTTAAGCGTGGAGCAAGGAGAGTTTTTAAATGCGTTTTCCCGTGTTTTGGGAAAAAAGAGAAGGAGGAAATTACAACAGGCGAGGATGGTGAGTGAAATGTAATAATAACTCCGACATCCACTGACTGAGCCCCACCATTACCATTACAATATCTGTACACAAAATAAACCAGAAATGTACATCATTTATATATAATGTCACCAAACATGTCATTTATGTGTCCCAATGGAGAACACACACATTATAGAAACATATTACTATTTTAGGCAACATTCACAAAGCTATGGGAGTCTCATTTTCAAATCTCACTGGACTCAACTGAAAATAACTGACATTTTTCTAAAATTACCATCCCCCATCCTGCTGTGTTATCTTTGTAATCGGAGACTCTGCAATGTATTGAGGTCACTCCTGTATACATAACATGGACATTGCTATATATAAATATACTAGGATCATTAATTTCCTATATACCAGGATCACTGCTATATACACATACCGGAATCACTGCAATTACAATATATATATACCAGGATCCCTGCTATATACATGTACTGGGACCATTACTATATACACATACTGAGATCACTGCTATATACACATATCGGGGTCACTGCCTTATACATATTCCGGGATCACTGCTAGATAAATATACCAGGACCACTACTATATACACATACCGGAATCATTGCTATATACACATACCGGAATCATTGCTATATACACATACCGGGATCATTGCTATATACACATACCGGAATCATTGCTATATACACATACCGGAATCATTGCTATATACACATACCGGAATCATTGCTATATACACATACCGGAATCATTGCTATATACACATACCGGGATCATTGCTATATACACATACCGGGATCACTGCTATAAACACATACCGGGATCATTGCTATATACACATACTGGGATCATTGCTATATACACATACCGGGATCATTGCTATATACACATACCAGGATCACTGCTATATACACATACTGAGACCATTGCTATATACACATACCAGGATCACTGCTATACACACATATCGGGATCTCTGCTATATACACATACCAGGATCACTGCTATATACACATACCAGGATCACTGCTTTATACACATATCGGGACCCTTGCTATATACACATATCAGAATCCCTGCAATATACACATACCCAGATACCTGCTATATGCACATACTGGGATCACTGCTTTATACACATACTGGGATCCCTGCTATACACATACCAGCACCACTGCTATATACACATACCAGGATCACTGCTATTTGCACATACTGGGATCACTGCTTTATACACATACCGGGATCCCTGCTTTATACACATACTGGGATCACTGCTATATACATATACCGGGATCACTGCTATATACACATACTGGAACAATTGCTACATACACACACTGGGATCCCTGCTATATACACATACCATAATCACTGCTATATACACATACCGGGATCACTGTTATCTACACATACTGGGATCCCTGCTATATACACATACCGGGATCACAGTTATATACACATATTGGGATCCCTGCTATATACACATACTGGCATCAATGATATATACACACTGGGATCCCTGCTATATACACACACCAGAACCATTGCCACACAGACACACACACACACACACGGATCCCTACTATATACACATACGAGGATCACTGCTGGCTTAAATTCCACACTCCAAGATCTGGCTCCCAGGTCCAAAAACCACCATTTTACCCATGTATATGGAATGTTGCATACCAGAAACAGGTCATATACAGTAACACACATGAATTAGATGATTTATATGATGCAGAGTTAAGTTAAATGCTAACAATGTGAATTTTTCATTCTCTCCCTAGAAAAAAAGGATGCCTCATCCACTAGCATCAAGAAGCCATCGGATCCAGCTATCAGTGGCAAGATACCAATTCCACAGACATTGGATCCAGCTATCATTGACAAGAGGACATTGGCTTCAGGCACCAGTGATAGCAAGAAAGACAAAATTGATGAACCTATCAGAACCAGCAAACCATCCCTACCAGCCCCATTCATCAGCATTGGGTCAGGTCCTTTAACCATGGACAGCTTTATATTTCATCATTTACTGGGACAGGGAGGTTTTGGAAAGGTAAGTTATTAGGCTGATTTTCCTATAGTTTGGTCATGCATTTGTCCACCATGTGGATTGTGGATTTATGTTCATGGCAAAATGTACCCATTCCTGCATGTTCCTTGTTCACACTTGATCCTAGATCCAAAGCATGCTAGAAATGATCCTTGCAGCTTATTTCTTTTTAACATGCATGCACTATACATGAATCTAGTGTGTATTAAGCTGGCCATGTATGAATCAACATTCGGCTGGTTGAGCATGGACTGGCCGAATGTCAATCCATGTGTGACCACTGCGGTTTAACAGAAGTTGCTTTACCGATCGGCTTCTGTTCACTTGCCCCACCACATAAAAGCGGGCAATAGTCTGAAGTACTGATCTGTGTATTCTGACAATGGAGGAGTCACCCCGCTGTTAGAAAACAATAGCCAAGCAGGGAGGATTCCCTCATCCACCTCTAATGCGTGAATGGGGGAATTGGTTCTGTTTTTTTGGGGGGACTGAACAAAAACAAGCTGAACCATGTAAGGACAGCTTAAGCCCTAAATATCTGTGAACCCTGCAGATAATAGACTTAATATCTTATGATCATGGTTAGCTACCCCTAGACAACTTGGGGAGCACATGCTGGATATGTGGTACTTGACAAAAAGCAATCACCATCCTGCACTATTATTGCACCATACTTATTATGTTCCTCTTTCTTCTACAGGTTGTATTAGCGTCTCATGCTGCCTATGACCATCCGCTTGCTGTCAAGTTGGTGCAAAAGAGACATCTGGCTGGAAAAAAAGAAAATGAAGTCCTGATGGAGCGTCAATTGCTGGAGAAGACCAGACACAACGTCTTTTTCACCCATCTATTTGGTGCCTTTCAGACAAATGTAAGTCGTCTTTCCCATTCTCACCATATTAGGAGAATGTTATATGGGCTTGACCACACTGCATGGTCTGCCTTCATAAATTACCCCACCAAATCATGAATGTCCATAATTTAACCCTTATCTTTATCCCTTATTTTCACACAGGACTATCTCGTATTTGTGATGGAGTATCTGAGCGGAGGAGACCTAAAGATGGTCATAGAAGCTGTAGCACCATTTCCTGCAAGAGCCATCCAAATCCTTACATCAGAAATATTATGTGGACTGCAATTCCTCCACAGTGAGGGTATCATACACAGGTAAGGATTGGAAACATATGATTAACTATGGAGTAAATGAAGGGTGACGTCACCAAAATTGCTATCTTTAGTTATGGGTAAAATAGTAAAATCACCCCCTGGCTTCTTCTGATTCATAGATAACATAATGACAGCATTTCCTATTCCTGTCCCTTATAAAATCTACAGAAGTCTTAGTGCTCCTGTTTCATTTTCAATGAATGATGAATGAAATCCCAACTGGGCAAGTCAGACTTCCCCATAACCACAGTGGCATAGAAGAAGCTGTGATCCACCCATTACTAAATTTCCGTATCTATACTGTATATATATATATATATATATATATATATATATATATATATATATATGTTTTAATATATATATATATATATATATATATATATACATACAGTATATATATATTTTTTTATTATTTTAATATATATATATATATATATATATATATATATTTTTTTTTTTTAAGTATATATATATATATATATATATATATATATATATATATATATATATATATACATATACAGTATATATATATATATTTTTTTTTTCTTAATTATAAATATTTAATTGTATCTTTTCATGTGACATCACTTAAGAAATGACACTTTGCTACAATGTCCCAAAGTGTCATTTCTTAACTGTTGTCTCACTAAAAGATATAATAAAATATTTACAAACATTTGAAGGGTGTACTCACTTTTGTGAGATACTGTAGATATATATATATATATATATATATATATATATATATATATATTATCTTTTACCCTCAGACAGTGGACTCCAAACTGTGGACCACAGGACAAATGTGGTCCTTTGCTAACCTTCATCTGACCCTTGGGGCACTGATGCAAAGCATCCCAACAAGGAAGCGCCATTCCTCCTACTGACACCAATGATGGGGCACTATTGCTCCCACTGGTACCAATGATGGGACATTATTACTCCCACTAACACCAATGATGGGACACTATTCATCCCACTGACACCAATGATGGGACACTATTCCTTCCACTGATACCAATGAGGGGGCCAGAGGCGTACCTAGGGTCTCCAACGCCCTTGGTGAGAAGCTGTATTGGCGCCTCCCCCCCCCCCCATCATTAAAGAGTTAGATATTCTGACATCAAGAATGGGACACTATTCCTCCCACTGACACCAGTGATGGGGCACTGTTCTTCCCACTGACACCAACCATAGGATACTATTTCTCTTACTGACTCCACCGAGGGGATACTATTGCTCCCACTGACACCAATAATTGGGCACTATTCCTCCCACTGACACCAATAATGGGACACTATTCCTCCCACTGACACCAATAATGGGGCACTATTCCTCCCACTGACACCAATAATGGGGCACTATTCCTCCCACTGACACCAATAATGGGGCACTATTCCTCTCGCTGACACCAATATTGGGAAACTATTCCTCCCACTGACACCAATAATGGGGCACTATTCCTCTCGCTGACACCAATATTGGGAAACTATTCCTCCCACTGACACCAATAATGGGGCACTATTCCTCTCGTTGACACCAATATTGGGAAACTATTCCTCCCACTGACACCAATAATGGGGCACTATTCCTCTCGCTGACACCAATATTGGGAAACTATTCCTCCCACTGACACCAATGATGGGGCACTATTCCTCCCACTGACACCAATATTGAGAAAATATTCCAATGATTGGGCACTATTCTTCCCCCTACTGAGTACAGCCGCAATGTCATTTTTTTTATTCTCACTGACCACTAAGACTGGACCAAGTCTGTTCCCCTCTCACCCCCCAAGTCTAAAGAACAGTAAACTGGCCCTTTCTTTGGAAAGTTTGTACACCCCTGCCTTAGGATCATAGACTTTTGATAATTGCGATATTGTGTGATATGTACTAACTGTTTCTTCTCCTTACAGGGACATTAAGCCAGAAAACATATTCATGACCAGCATAGGCCATGCAAAGATCGGCGATTTTGGACTGGCAATGACGGGCGTCTTTGAACCAATGAGTATTACAGGACAGTATAAGGGCACCCGATTATATTGGGCACCAGAGGTAAGAAACAGTCTGCTGACTTCATTTTAGTGTTTATTTAGATACACAGCTCTTTGTTATTGGGTATAGAAGAGTTAAAGGGGCTTTTAGTGAAAAATGTCTCCTTTCGTTTCCTGGGTGTCCCATATCATTGGGTTTCTGGGCTAGGACTAAATAACCAACAAAAAGTGGGAAGTGTTGAATCCTAAAGAAGCGTTGGAGTTCCTCTGCAGGGGAAATTGAGGTTACATGTACATTTAGACCTTTTTTTTTGTATCCCAACATCAGCTCCATTGTTATCTACTTTGCCAGATAATGATCCAAGCTAGAGATACAAATAAGGTGGAGGCTTTTCACTGCAGTCCTTACTTATTATAACATGGTAAGAAAGTTGAGCCATTGGACTCAGTATACCTCGTCTTCCCTCTGCAAAGGGACAATTAAAGTGTGCGTAAAGCCAAAATGGATTGATTGAGGTTGGAGTGGATTGAGTGGGAAAAGATTAGAACCCCTTTCAGGTTTTTATTGCTGTTCATATCCCCCACTGGGGAGATTTATCCTCTCTATTTGTCCTGGTGACACAGGAGGTGAAGGAAAGTCTTCCAATGGGTAAATCTGTTCTGGTGACAGTCATCTAGGATGGGATAGGCACTCCCTTTGGAGAGATATTCTCATACTTCCTGTTGTGTCTTTGGGACAGGAAGTAAAGGGAAATTTCTCAGAAAGATTTTTTAAAAAACGGGGTTTTAGTCACTTTTCTAGTTTTGGATCTACATACACTTTAAGCTCCAAGCCAATCCTCAAAAATTGCACCTAATTTGGCTTTAAAACCATAAGAAAAAAAACAAAAAAACCCGGGGAGATCAGGACACTTGGGAGGCTAAATACATCACCTATGCCAGCATAGTACCATCTCTGTCCCATGCCTGGCATGACAGCTTTCTCATCGTTCTTCTCTTTTCTTTCTACAGCTTTGGTTACGTCTGCCGTATGGTGCCATGATCGACTATTTCGCACTGGGACTTATAATATATGAAATGGCGGTTAGCGTATACCCATACGTTCCATTTTGCATCAACAGAAAAAGTCTGAAGTTTGCGCTTACTGAAGTTAATCCTATATATCCCCGAACGATGGAATTCGAGCTTAGGAACCTTATTAGCAAGGTAAGTACAGGAAATTATGATCTTTATACCAAGGAAACACAGATGGAAAAAGAAGCATTGTGGGAATTTTTCGCAGGGCCAGCTAACAATAGCATATGTGGCACCCCATACCTAATGCAGTGATGTATTTTGGTTTTGAGCTGCCCTAGGCAAGACTAAAATTGGACGCCCCCCTCCCCCTCCTACGTACATTTTCCCCACCCCTTCCTGTTTAACGGATGTGACTCCCTCCAAAATTGAAAGACTACAAGTCCCAGCAAGAACCCCTAAGATCTTACGAGGGGGGGGGGGGTGAGGGGGGGTGAGAGAGAGAGAGAGGGGGTTGGGTAAGGGAGGGTGAGGGAGGATGAGAGAGGGAGAAGGTGGTGGGGGAGAGAGAGAGAGGGTGATGGGAGAGAGAGAGGGTGTTGGGAGAGAGAGAGGGTGTTGGGAGAGAGAGAGAGGGAGAGAAAGAGAGGGTGTTGGGAGATAGGGAGAGTGTTGGGAGAGAGAGGGGGGTGTTGAGAGAGATAGAGAGAGTGGGATGAGAGAGAGAGAGAGAGAGAGAGAGGGGGGGATGAGAGAGAGAGGGGGGTGAGATAGAGAGGGGGATAAGAGAGAGAGAAGGGAATGAGAGAGAGAGAGGGGGGATGAGAGAAAGGGGGGGTGAGACAGAGAGGGGGGATGAGAGAGAGAGAGGAGGGGATGAGAGAGAGAAGGAGAATAGAGAGAGAGAGAGAGAGAGAGGGGGTGGTGGGAGAGAGAGAGAGGGGGTGGTGAGAGAGAGAGAGAGAGAGGATGGGAGAGACAGGAAGAGGGGGTGGGAGAGAGAGAGGAAGAGGGGGGTGGGAGAGAGAGGGAGAGGGGGTGGGAGAAGGTGTGACATTACTGGTTGCTCTAGCAACCAGTGGCTAATAGAGTCTTAGATGGAGGCGGGGGTGGCTATTTTGCTGCCCCCCCCCCCGCAAAGTGCCGCCCTAGGCCTGGGCCTTGTCAGCCTAGGCCAAAATACAGCACTGACCTAATGGAAGAACTGTACTGCCTGCCAAGTACGACAGTGGAGATAAGTTTTGCTTAACCACTTAAGGTCCAGGCTTTTTCTGGCACTTTATTTTACATTTAACAATCAGCTTTTTTGCTAGAAAAATACTTAGAACCCCTAAACATTCTATATATATATATATATATATATATATATATATATATATATATATATACACAGTATATATCATGGCATCACCCTGGTACAACCACTTGAAGACCAGTGAGGTACCATAGCCCCCCCAACCGAGGCCTAATAGAAAGTCTTCCATACTGTACAATACTGTCATAATATAAAAGTAGGCTGATAGGCATGGACGGGGGGGGGGGGGGGGGTTAATAATAAGTATTAGAGACCATGTTAAAAAAGGGATTATATTGTCCAGTTATTGCTAGTTCATGTTTATAATTATGTTTCTCTCGTTACAGCTTCTTCACAAAGACCCGCTGTGCAGGCGAAAGCTCCTGAAAGATATCAGAGAGCATCCATTTTTCAAGGAGATCAATTGGATTGAGGTGGAGGCGGGGAAGTCACCTGCATTATTTCATGTACGACCTGTAAGTATAAATTTAAGAGAGAAGTTTGGGCACATTTAAGGGGCGTGGAGGATTTAGGGCTCGATCACACTACAGCACGGCTTGGGAAACCCACAGGTTTCCTGCACTGCCTTCAAAACACACTGCACTTGCGATCTGCAGCGGGTGTCAATGCAATGCTAACGACACCCAAAGCGCAGGTCACATATTCCAGTACCAGATTGCATTGTACAAAAGTACCATGTGATCTGGTTGCATTGCGTTTTTTTTTTTATATTAGTGCATGCACTACTTTTGGTGCAGTCCAGTGTGATTCCAGCCGATTCAAATAAATAGGCTGACTGTGCACTGCACTCAAAGTGCACAGGAATCGCACAGGAAACGCAAGCGGGTATATGAAGTGCACTAAAGTTTGCGATCAATTGTATTAACTAGTGATTTTAATGTTTATATTTCTTTCTTTTCAGGAATTGTGGACTCCAGTACTCAGTATTAGACTCGATATGGCTGATCTTTTGTCCTCAGAAGACCTGGATAGTCCCGTATTATTGGAAGACCAACAGCACTACAGCCATTTTTCATTTGCCAGTGAAACATTGAAGATGGAAACATCACCTCAAACATCCGAGTCACCACCACCAGTCTCACCCGCATCACTCAGCACCTCATCCGACTCTTCAGACTATTTTACTGCCGATGAGGGCAGCAGCGGGTCATCAGATCAGATCCACGTCATGGAGTGTACAAGACCTAAGGCAGACCCGAATGCTTGCCTGTCTAAATCGGCACCCAGTCATTATAGGAGACCCATGGAGTCTACGATCGGCTTCAGCAGTTGGGAAGGAATTCTTTCCCTTCGGGAAAGCATGCTTTATAAGATTTTTGGCCTGGATCGACTGGAGCTATAGTTCCAGCTGTATCTTGTCTACAGTGTAGGGGAGCCCGGAGAATAGACCACAGTACAGGGGGGGAGGGGAGATATAGGGGAAAACCGTATAGGGGGCCAGCAGAGCCTAGTAAGGGGGGGCAGAAGGGAAAATTACAGGGGGGCAAGAAGGGAACAGTATGGGGGGGGGGCAGGAGAAAACAGTATAGGGGTTCAGGAGAATACAGCACGGTACAGGGGGAAGGGGTTAGGACAGAACAGTACAGGGGGTTAGAAGGGAACAGTACAGGGGGTCAGGAAGAAGCAGTATAGGGGGGGGGGCAGGGGAGCACAGTATGGAAGGCAGTTGGGAAAAGTACAGGGGGCTAGAAGGGAACAGTACAGGGAGACAGGAGAATAAAGTATAGGGGGACCAGCAGAGCACAGCAAAACAAGGGAGGTAGGAGGTGTATACTGTATATACATGTGGTAAAAAAGTAGTGGTCCCAGCATGCGATACTTAAGGAACTGGCAGCCGGCAGCATCCTTAACAATTCCAAGCTATGCAGTGGAATACCTTCCTTACAGGATGTTTCCAACTTACAAGCTGACCTCAATGCACTGTTTCATTTGGCAACTATGTGGCAAATGAGGTTTAATGTTGATAAATGTAAAGTTATGCACTTGGGGGCTAAGAATATGCATGCATCATACATATTAGGGGGAGTAGAACTAGGGGAATCCATAGTGGAGAAGGAGCTGGATGTTCTGGTAGATCCTAAGCTTAATAAAAACATGCAATGCTAAGCTGTGGTTTCCAAAGCAAGCAAAGTATTTTCTTGTATTAACAAAGGCCTGGACTCCAGAGAGAGAGAGAGAGATATCATGTTTCCCCTGTACAAATCATTAGTAAGACCTCATCTGGAATATGCAGTTCAGTTTAGGGCACCAGTTCTCCAAAAGGATATCGGGGAACTGGAGAAAGTGCATAGAAGGGCAACCAAACTGCTCAGCTATGAGGAAAGATTAGAGGAACTGAATTTATTCTCTCTTGAGAAGAGGAGATTAAGGGGGGGATATGATCAACATGTATAAATACATATAAGGGGTCCATATAGTGAACTTGGTGTTGAGTTATTCACTTTAAGGTCAACACAGAGGACAAGAGGGCACTGGGAAATGAGATTTAGTCTCCAGTTTCTAGGTGCACATAATATAAATGGGTACTAATATTTATGGGTAAAGTTGATCCAGGGACTATCCGATTGCCTCTCGGGGGATCAGGAAGGAATTTTTCCCCCTGCTGTAGCAAATTGGATCATGCTTTGCTGGGGTTTTTCGCCTTCCTCTGGATCAACTGTGGGGGGGTGGGGGGGATTGTGTATATGGGATTGTATGGTTGGGTTTTCCCTCCTCATGGGCATTACTAAAAAGAGTGAGTTGTGGTCATATTGGTCCACTGACCCAATTCACCATATGCCCGTGTTTTCTGCTGCCATGGCCAGGACTAGATACGGGCAATTCTTGACAGCTGAATGTAAATAGAAAAAATGCCTGCAATAAAAATTAAGAAAAAAAATAGTGTGCCCCTCCCCCAAATCCATACCAGGCCCTTTGGGTCTGATATGGATTTTGAGGGGAACCCCAAACCAATTTTTGTTTTTCAAAATGGCGCGGGGTCTCCCCCAAAGTCCATGCAAGACCCTTATCTGAGCATGCAGCCAGGTAGGTCAGGAAAGGGAGGGGACAAATGAGCGCCCCCCCCCTTCCTGAACCATACCTGGACACATGCCCTCAGCATTGGGGGGTGCTTTAAAGGCATGTGGCCTGGAATGGTATGGGGGGACGTTCTTTCATCCCCTCCCTTTCCTGACCTGCCAGGTTGCATGCTCGTATAAGGGTCTGGTATGGATTTTGAGGAGGAACCCATTCCATTTTTAAAAAAGAATTTGGCGTGGGGTTCCTCTCAAAATCCATACCAGATCCAGAAAGCCTGGTATGGATTGGGGGGGGGCCACACCAATTTATTTTAGTTTTATTGCCGGCATTTTTTTTTTACATTCAGCTGTCAGCTAGACCTTATTGGTTGTTAAGGACACTGCAGCCGCCCTCTTTATATATATAGATACGTTTACATTTTCTTTTCAGTTAAAACATAAAACTGTAAAAAGTAAAAAATAAAAAGTCAAAAATATTTGTTGTTTTATTGAGTTTATGTTCTGTTCCTATTGTTTTACTGTACCTCATACTATACTGCTATACTGTAATGTTTTATTGTTTCTGTGTTTTTTTGTTAGCAGCACTGATCTGTTTATTCTGACAGCAACAGGGTTTGCTTTCAGTATACGTAAATCAGTGACTAAAGCACTGTAGGAGGTGATTTCACCACCGCAGTTAAAAAAAAGAGCATATATGCCGAAGCATAGGGGTTGGGGTGGACAGAGGGCGGATCATCCCTATGCTTCTGCATATTTTTCTTCATCCACATCAATCGCTGTGAATGGAGTTATCTGTTAGGTTCTCTTTTTTAATTTAACCTACAGGCTGCATAAAAAAAGAACATTTCAATATATGCCCAACAAGGACCAGCAATGTACTAGTACGTTGCTGGACTTTGAGTGGTTGTACTGAAATGATGTCTGCAAGTTTAGAAATCATCTTGGTATTGTTCTTTTTTCAGTAGGTGGTCAACTTTTATGTAAAAGCAATGCAATTCAAGCAGTGAAAGGGGACGCCCCCCCCCCCTCCCGCCACATTTCACGGTTTTCTCTGGCTTTTCTGACCCCCCACGGGAACCCAAGAATGCAGCAGGTGGTTCCAACTGACCATAGAGTTGATCAGAGATCAGAACTGCTCCAATCATCTCTATGGCTACGAATATTTCATCACTTTGGTTTCGCCAGATATAAACAGCGCCGTTTTTTAGTTGGGAAAACATCTTATCACACCGATCTTGGTGTGGTCTGATGCTTTAAGGGCAGAGGAAAGATCTACAGTCTAATAGACCCCATATTTTTTAAAAAAGAGTACCTGTCACTACCTATTGCTATCATAAGGGATATTTACATTCCCTGTGATAACAATAAAAGTGATAAAAGAAAAAAAACATTTAAGTGATGGTGTAAAAATAAAATAAAAAAAGCAAAAAAATAATAAAAATAATAATAAAAAGAATTAAAGCACCCCTGTCCCCCGTGCTTGCCACAAAGGTAAATGCAAGCATCGGTCTCATGTCGTATGTAAACAGCAATTGCACCATGCATGTGAGGTATCACCGCAAATGTCAAATCGAGGGCAATAATTCTAGAAGTAGACCTCTTCTGTAAATCTAAAGTGGTAACCTGTAAAGGCTTTTAAATGATTTTAACCACTTGCCGACTGCCTGCCTCAGATTTACTGTGGCAGGCTGGCTCGTCTGTGTGAACGTAGCCCTACGTTGGACACGGGCGGTGCTGGGGGGGGGCGAGCGCGCGCTGCCGGTGTCGTGCTTCCGCCCCCTCTAGGCAGCGGGAATGCTGATCCAATGGACCAGTGGCCGCGATTGCCGCTGGGCACCCGCAATCGCTCCCTGGTGAGAGAGAAGGACGGTCAGCTGTTTTAAACACAGCTGACCGTTCTTCTCTCTGAAATGATCACAGAGGGCCTGTGATCCTGCTATATAGGATCACAGGTCACTATGATCATTTCACAAGTCTCTCCCCCATACAGTTAGAAAACACTCCCCTAGGCTCACACTTAACAGTATGATCACCCCTAGGTTAACCCTTTCCCTGTCAGTGTCATTATTACAGTAACAGTGCATATTTTTAGCACTGATTACTGTAGTAATGTCACTGGTCCCCCCAAAAGTGTCAAAAATGTCAGTTTAGGGTCTGATCTGTCAGCCGCAATGTTGCAGTCCTGTTAAAAATCGCAGATTGCGGCCATTACTAGTAAAAAAAAATTACATAAATAAAAAGGACATAAATCTTTCCCCTAATTTGTAGACGCGATAATTTTTGCGCAGACTAATCAAAATAAACTTATTGCAGAAAATAAATTGGCCTAAAAGGATGAAAAAGTTTGATTTTTGCATTTTGGGGGGGGGGGGGGGAATTTTATATAGCAGAATGTGAAAAATACTGTTTTGTTTTCAGAATTATCGCACTTTTTTTGTTATAGCGCAAAAAATAAAAATCTCAGAGGTGATCAAATACAACCAAAAGAAAGCTGTATTTGTGGAAAAAAAGGACATAAATTTTGCACGACCGCGCAATTTTCCGTTAAAGTAACACAGTGCCGAATCGCAAAAAATGGCTTGGTCATTAAGGGGGCAAATCCTTCTGATCCAGAACTGGTTAAAAATGTATGAAGTTTGTCACCGCTGCACGGGCGTGCACAATGTTAAAGCATGTTGTGTTTGGTATCTATGTACTCTGCATAAGATTATCTTTTATATTTTAACAAACAATTGGACAATATATTGTGTTTTTCGTGCATTAAATTAAAAAAAATTGTTTGGAAAATCGCTGCACAAATACTGTGACAAAAAAAACTGCAACGCCCACCATTTTATTCTGTAGGCCCTCTGCTTTAAAAAATATATAATGTTTGGTGGTTCAAAGTAACTTTCAAGCAAAAAAAAAAAAAATCTATTTTTCAAGTAAACAAAATGTGTCAGAAAAGGCTTGGTCTTTAAGTGGTTAGAAGAGTGGGTGATGTGTGGCATAAGCTTCTAATGTTGGACATAAAATTCCAGGACAGTTGGAACACCCCCAAATGACCCATTTTTGGAAAGGAGACACCCAAAGCTATTTGCTGAGAGGCATGTTGAGTCCATGGAATATTTTATGTTTTGCCACAAATTTCTGGAAAATTACATTTTTTTTTTATTACACAAAGTTGTCACTGATATATTGCTCACACATGCCATGGGTATATGTGGAATTACACCCCAAAATACATTCTGCTACCTCTCCTGAGTATGAGAATACCACATGTGAGAGACTTTTTGGCAGTCTAGCTGCATACTGGACCCCAAAAACCAAAACATCAGCTTTCTAAGAGTGTAAATTGCTAATTTCACTTCCTCGCTACCTATAAGTTTTGGAGGCCCTAAAATGCCAAGATAGCACAAAACCCCCCAAATGACCCCTTTTGAGGAAAGTAGACACCCAGCGCTATTTTCTGAGAGGCATAGTCAGTATTTTTCAGGTCTCATTTTTTGCCACAACTTTTTGGAAAATAAAGAAAGAAAAGGAAAATGTATTTTTTTATTTCTTTTTTCAATTTGCAAAACCTTGTGACAAAAAGCGAGATCTGCAAAATACTCAACATGCCTCTCAGCAAATAGTTTGGGGTGTCTACTTTCTGAAAAGGGGTAATTTGGGGCGTATTGTGCGATCTTGGCATTTCATTGCCTCTGAAACTGTAATAGGTAGTGAGGAAGTGAAATTAGTAATTTACGCCCTTGGTTTTCCGGGTCCTGTACCTGGCTAGACTGCCAAAAAGTCTCACACATTGGGTATTCCCATACTCGGGAGAAGCAGCAGAAAATATTCCATAGACTCCACATGCTTTTCAGCAAATAGATTGGGTGTCTACTTTCCAAAAAGGGGTCATTTGGGGGGTGGGGGGATGTGATTTCTTGGCATTTCAGGGCCTCCGAATCTCTGATAGGTAGAGAGGAAGTAAAATGAGCAAAGTCCTGAAGACGGTGATTCGTTTTCGGCACTTGTAAGTAGAGATGTATAGAACTGTTCGCCGGCGAACAGTTCCCGGCGAACTTAGCATGTTCGCGTTCGCCGCTGCCGGCGAACATATGCGATGTTCTGTCCGCCCCCCATAAGACATCATTGAGGCAAACTTTGACCCTGAACTTTACAGTCAGCAGACACATTTCCAGCCAATCAGCATACCTCCCTCCCACACCCTCCCACCTCCTATAAATAAGCAAGGGCAGCATCCATCTTAGATCATTCTGAAGCAGTGTGTGTAGTGAGAGTAGGGAGAGAGCTGCTGCTGCTGCTGTTAAGCTAGGGACAGTTAGTCAGTGTTCCTGGTCTTGCAGTGTTCTTGGTCCACTACTGCTGTAATATCAGCACCCCAAAAAGCCCTTCTAAGGGCTGGTATTTGTGTTTTTTTTTTTTTTTATATATATATATATATATATATATATATATATACCTAGCGTCCCCAAAAGCCCTTTTAAGGGCTGGTAATTGAGTTGTTTCTTCTTATATATATATATATATCTATATCTATCTAGTGTCCCCAAAAGCCCTTTTAAGGGCTGGTAATTGAGGATTTTTTTTATTTATATATATACATATATATATATATATATATAGTGTCCCCAAAAGCCCTTTTAAGGGCTGGTAAGGTAATAGAGTTTTTTCTTTATATATATATCTATATATATCTATTGTACACTGCAGTTGCCTGCCCGCTGTGTGTGAGAGGCCACAGACCTACCACAGACTGTACTGTGTGCACACCACACTCATTTCGGGTGGCACAGGCACAGTACCTTGCATTTTAAAAAATATTTTTTTTTTCCTCTGTCATAATTGCAGTGAGTGCTGTGTCAGGTCCACAGAGTGCACTGTACCCACTGCAGTGCACTGCCCACCACTGATATATATACGGTGGCACAGCATCTTGTTGCAATAAATTGAAAAAAAAAAATATTTTTTATTATTGCAGTTGCCTGGGCTGCCAGTTACTGTCAGGTCCACAGAGTGTACTGTGCCCACTGCAGTGCCACTGTGTGCCCACCCACCACTGATATATAAGGTGGCACAGCAGCTTGCAAAGTAAAAAAATATATATATATTTTTTAATTGCAGTTGCCTGGGTGCCAGTGACTGCTGTCAGGTCCACAGAGAGTGTACTGTGCCACTGCCCACCCACCACTGATATATAAGGTGGCACAGCAGCTTGCAAAGTAAAATAAAATATATATTTTTTAAAATTGCAGTTGCCTGGGTGCCAGTGACTGCTGTCAGGTCCACAGAGAGTGTACTGTGCCACTGCCCACCCACCACTGATATATAAGGTGGCACAGCAGCTTGCAAAGTAAAAAAAAATATATATTTTTTTAAATTGCAGTTGCCTGGGTGCCAGTGACTGTTGTCAGGTCCACAGAGAGTGTACTGTGCCACTGCCCACCCACCACTGATATATAAAGTGGCACAGCAGCTTGCAAAGTAAAAAAAAATATATATATTTTTTAAATTGCAGTTGCCTGGGTGCCAGTGACTGCTGTCAGGTCCACAGAGAGTGTACTGTGCCACTGCCCACCCACCACTGATATATAAAGTGGCACAGCAGCTTGCAAAGTAAAAAAATATATATATATTTTTTAAATTGCAGTTGCCTGGGTGCCAGTGACTGCTGTCAGGTCCACAGAGAGTGTACTGTGCCACTGCCCACCCACCACTGATATATAAAGTGGCACAGCAGCTTGCAAAGTAAAAAAATATATATATATTTTTTAAATTGCAGTTGCCTGGGTGCCAGTGACTGCTGTCAGGTCCACAGAGAGTGTACTGTGCCACTGCCCACCCACCACTGATATATATGCCTGCAAGAGAAAAAGCCAGCCGCAGAGAAGCCGTATTCCTGAAAATATAAGAAAAATGCTGTTTTTTAGGGGTTCTGGACATGCTACAGAGCTGAAACTTGACAGGTACACTTTTTAGACCCCCCAGACACTGAATACAAAAAATGACATGCCTGCCTAAAAAAATGCCCGCTAAATGCCTGCAAGAAAAAAAAACAGCCGCAGAGAAGCCGTATTCCTGAAAATATAAGAAAAATGCTGTTTTTTAGGGGTTCTGGACATGCTACAGAGCTGAAACTTGACAGGTACACTTTTTAGACCCCCCAGACACTGAATACAAAAAATGACATGCCTGCCTAAAAAAATGCCCGCTAAATGCCTGCAAGAGAAAAAGCCAGCCGCAGAGAAGCCGTATTCCTGAAAATATAAGAAAAATGCTGTTTTTTAGGGGTTCTGGACATGCTACAGAGCTGAAACTTGACAGGTACACTTTTTAGACCCCCCAGACACTAAATACAAAAAATGACATGCCTGCCTAAAAAAATGCCCGCTAAATGCCTGCAAGAGAAAAAGCCAGCCGCAGAGAAGCCGTATTCCTGAAAATATAAGAAAAATGCTGTTTTTTAGGGGTTCTGGACATGCTACAGAGCTGAAACTTGACAGGTACACTTTTTAGACCCCCCAGACACTAAATACAAAAAATGACATGCCTGCCTAAAAAAATGCCCGCTAAATGCCTGCAAGAGAAAAAGCCAGCCGCAGAGAAGCCGTATTCCTGAAAATATAAGAAAAATGCTGTTTTTTAGGGGTTCTGGACATGCTACAGAGCTGAAACTTGACAGGTACACTTTTTAGACCCCCCAGACACTAAATACAAAAAATGACATGCCTGCCTAAAAAAATGCCCGATAAATGCCTGCAAGAGAAAAAGCCAGCCGCAGAGAAGCCATATTCCTGGAAATATAAGACAAATGCTGTTTTTTAGGGGTTCTGGACATGCTACAGAGCTGAAACTTGACAGGTACACTTTTTAGACCCCCCAGACACTAAGTACAAAAAATGACATGCCTGCCTAAAAAAATGCCCGATAAATGCCTGCAAGAGAAAAAGCCAGCCGCAGAGAAGCCATATTCCTGGAAATATAAGACAAATGCTGTTTTTTAGGGGTTCTGGACATGCTACAGATCTGAAACTTCACAGGTACACTTTTTAGACCCCCCCAGACACTAAATACAAAAAATGACATGCCTGCCTAAAAAAATGCCCGCTAAATGCCTGCAAGAGAAAAAGCCAGCCGCAGAGAAGCCGTATTCCTGAAAATATAAGAAAAATGCTGTTTTTTAGGGGTTCTGGACATGCTACAGAGCTGAAACTTGACAGGTACACTTTTTAGACCCCCCAGACACTAAATACAAAAAATGACATGCCTGCCTAAAAAAATGCCCGATAAATGCCTGCAAGAGAAAAAGCCAGCCGCAGAGAAGCCATATTCCTGGAAATATAAGACAAATGCTGTTTTTTAGGGGTTCTGGACATGCTACAGAGCTGAAACTTGACAGGTACACTTTTTAGACCCCCCAGACACTAAATACAAAAAATGACATGCCTGCCTAAAAAAATGCCCGATAAATGCCTGCAAGAGAAAAAGCCAGCCGCAGAGAAGCCATATTCCTGGAAATATAAGACAAATGCTGTTTTTTAGGGGTTCTGGACATGCTACAGAGCTGAAACTTCACAGGTACACTTTTTAGACCCCCCAGATGCTAAATCCAAAGAAATTTTTTATTTTTTTTTAATTTTTCCAATAATTGGCTCTCTATCAAAAAATTATAATTTTTAAGAACTTTTTTTTGCGTGATCCCTCTCCGGCATGCCACAGTCCAGGTGTTAGTCCCCTTGAAACAACTTTTCCATCACTATTGTGGCCAGAAAGAGTCCCTGTGTGTTTTAAAATTCGCCTGCCTATTGAAGTCTATGGCGGTTCGCCCGGTTCGCGAACATTTGCCGATGTTCGCGTTCGCCGTTCGCGAACGGCGAATTTTAGGTTCGCGACATCACTACTTGTAAGCAGCTAGGCTCCTAAAAAGTCTCACACATGGGGTATCCCCATACTCAGGAGAAGCAGCAGAATGTATTTTGGGGTGTAATTCCACATATACCCATGGCATATGTGAGCAATATATAATTTCAGTGACAAATTCTTTTTTTTGTCCTTTTTTAAAAACGTGGAAAAAAAAATAAAATATTTAATGGGTTCAACATTCCTCTACTTTCCAAAAAAAGGGGTCATTTAAGGGGGTTTTATACTGCCCTGCCATTTTAGCGCCTCAAGAAATGAGATAGGCAGTCAGAAAGTAAAAGCTGCGTAAGTTCCAGTACTGTATATACACCATAGTTTGTAGTCGCTATAACTTTTGCACAAACTAATAAATATACGCCTTTTGGGATTTATTTTACTAAAGACATGTAGCTAAATACATTTTAGCCTAAATGTATGACTAAAATTGAATTTTTTGGATGTTTTTTTTAGAACAAAAAGTACAAAATATCATTTTTTTCAAAATTTTTTTTGTTTATATGGCAAAAAACAAAAATCCCAGTGGTTATTAAATAGCACCAAAAGAAAGCTCTATTTGTGGATATAAAAGAACATAACGTTTGCTTGGGTACAGCTTTGCATGACTGCGCAATTACCAGTTAAAGTAACATAATGCCAAATTGCAAAAAATGCTGTGGTTAGGAAGAGAATGAAATCTTCCAGAGGTCAAGTGGTTAAGCAATATCTCCCCAGTAAGCGTGCCAGATATGGGGTCAAACTGTATAAGCTCTGTGAAAGATACCCAGGCTATACATATTATTTTAGAATATTCAAGGGAAAAGAATCAGCTGGAGCCCCCTGGATGCCCAGACTACATGAGGAGCAGTGGCATGAAAGTATGGGACTCGGTGTCACCCTTGTTCCTAAAGCGGTATCATTTGTACGTGGACAACTTTTATGCAAGCTTGCCACTTTTTTGACATTTGTTCATTAAAGCGATTCACTGCTGTGGCCCTATATGACCCAGTCACAGGGGCTTCCCCCAGCGGCTTGTAAATACCCAACTTAGAAAGGGAAAGAAAGCCTGGTTGCGGAATGATGAACTACTCACAGTGAAGTGAAAGAACAAACAGGATGTATTCATCCCGTCTTGCATTCATCAAGAAACAACGGCCCAACTAGCACAGCATCTGCTGTTGCTGAAAAGCCTCTCTCTGCCCACAAATATAGTCCTTATATGGGAGTAGTAGACTTTAACAACCAAATGATGGAGCCGTATTTAGCGTTCTGCAGAGCTAGACACCGGTACAAGAAAGTATCTATATATTTATTTCAGTTGGCTCTATATAATGCTTTTGTTATTTGCAAACCGACTGGAAGAACTGGATCCTTCCTAAAATTTCAGGAAACAATCCTCACAGCTCTTTTGTATCCAGAAGGTGCAGTGGCCCAAAGCCCAAATCCAGATGCAGTTACCTGACCGCATGTTCTCGAAAGGCACCTTGGATAACAAACCTGTTACACTGGCAAGTATTTACAGTCCTAATACCAAACACATCGCATTCTATCACTGAGTTGAAAGACTGCTGGCCTTTTTCGCGTCAAGCATGGTGATTCTTGAGGGCGACCTGAATGTCCCGCTCAACCCCCTGTTGGACACGTCCAATGGGGCCACCTCCATTCCCTACAAGGCCTACGGGTTATAAAAGGACAGCTTCAGTCACTTATGCTTTATGACACATGGTGCTTCCTATATCAAACAACAAAAGATTTAATTTACTTTTCTCTCTCTCACTGTACTTCTTCATCTCACAGACTTACCTATCTTGTGTTCGGAAAGTGAGTATTGAGTCATTGTTTTTATCTGACCATCACCCAATTACTCTCATGCCTCACCTTTCTGACGTCATCTATTGTTCTAAAACATGCCGTTTCAATCTGTCGCTCCTGAATGACCCTGTTGCACGTCAATCCTTGTTTCAAGCCCTCATTGACTACTTTTGGCATAACACTGCCTCTGACATCTCTTTGCTGATTAGGTGAGAGGCCCACAAATGCGACCAAAATGAATAAGGCCCACCAAGCCCACGCTACTACTCTGCTTACATGAATCCAGAAGCAGTGCATAAACGCTCCCCAGCGGCACACACTCTGACAGCTTTAACACAGCCCTGAAAAGCTCTCCAGGAGGTGCTGGGTATACAAACCTTATGTAGGTATAAAAAGTATAAAGGGGATAACCGCGCTAACAATGTAATAAAAAGCTGCAGCTTCAGGTGAGACAGCACCAAACACAGGTAATAAATAGAAAAAAGCTGCGCTAATGAGACCTGATGGGTGTATGATACGCCAATCACAATATTTGATAATAAAAATCTGTTGGAGAAGACAATGATAGCATCAGGTGCCCGGTGAGCACCCAAGGCAATAAATAAATAAAACAAACGTCTGCTAGGTCATATGCATTGGAGGATGAACCTATACATAATTGAATATTACACAATACACAGTGAATTAATTCTGGCCAAGAATCAAAAACACACAGAGTTCATATAGAGTCTTCATAAAGTCCCAGAAGTGAGTTACAAGATCAGTGGAGTGAAAGGAAATTCCAGTATGGCTATTCACCACGGTGCTGCACACAAGTGACATGCATGTCTCCTTACCAGATAAAAAATGTAAATGAGCGTCTATAGTTGATTCCTCACAGCACCACTCAGAAAGGATCACAACAGCAACAAGCCTCCAGAACACAGCCAATAAGATGGTGATACCGATACTGACCACAGGATGGAGCTCAGTGCGCCAAAGAGAAAAGAAGGGGACTGGATAGTGTAATACCGTACAGCCTTTATTAAGTAAATATTAAAATAACACTCACATGGTAGATGAGAAAGAATCTCATATAAAAACCCGGCCGGCTCTCAAGTAGCCTGTTCCTCGGGGCAGCGTAGTGACGTCAGCACGCCGTACCCTACGCGCTCGTCTGCAAAGACTTCTAATGGGTAAGGCTTCTCCAAAGAAAGTCCATTTATGCCATGTCCGTGCTCATCCATGCCACACCCATGCCACTTCAGTGCTCATCCATGCCACGTCAGTGCTCATCCATGCCACATCAATGCCACGTCAGTGCTCATCCATGCCATGTCAGTGCTCATCCATGCCACATCCATGCCACGTCAGTGCTCATCCGGGCCACATCCATGCCACATCAGTGCTCATCCATGTCGCGTCAGTGCCACATCAATGCCACATCCATGCCTTGTCAGTGTTAATCTGTGCCACATCCATGCCACGTCAGGCTGCTCATCTGTGCCTCATCCATGCCACATCAGGGCTAATCCATGCCACATCAGTGCTCATCAGTGCCACATCCATCCAACGTCAGTGCTCATCAGTGCCTCATCCGTGCCACATCAGTGCTCATCCGTACCACATCCATGCCATGTCAGTGCTCATCCGTGCCACATCCATGCCACATCAATGCCATGTCAGTGCTCATCCGTGCCACATCCATGCCACGTCAGTGCTCATCCGTGCCACATCCATGCCACGTCAGTGCTCATCCATGCCACATCCGTGCCATGTCAGTGCTCATCTGTGCCACATCTATGCCATGTCAGGGTGCTCATCTGTGCCTCATCCATGCCACGTCAGTGCTCATCCATGCCACATCCATGCCACGTCAGGGCTAATCCATGCCACATCAGTGCTCCTCAGTGCCACATCCATCCCACGCCAGTGCTCATCAGTGCCACATTCATCCCACGTCAGTGCTCATCAGTGCCACATCCATGCCAGGCAGTGTCATTCCACCCCAACTTCTAGAAGCCCACATAATCATGATTCCCAAGAAGGACAAAGACCCTACCCAAGTCACCAATTACAGACTGATATTATTGCTTAACATCAACTTGAAGAAATATGCCAAAATTCTCATGAACAGACTCCTCCCTTTACTACTTCATTTGATCTCTTTGGACTAAATGGGATTTACCCCCGGTAGAGAGGCACAAGACAACACCATAAATACCATTAAAGTCCATCACTGGTTCCCCAGCAGGGTCAGACGGGGATTCTTTCTCTCTTTAGATATGACAAAGATGTCGATAGTGTGGCCTGGGATTACTTGGCAGCAGTTCTCCCCTTGCTGATCCTCAGTGAGAGGATGCATTCCAGAATTCTGGCAACCTATAGAACATCTTTTCCATCAGTAGGGGCACTAGACAGGGCTGCCCCCTCTCTTCAACCCTATTTGTCCTTAGCATGGAACCCTGCCTTAGAGCAGATGTTAGTTTACGAGCCATTGAGATTACTGGCAAAGAATATAAAATGGTAGCTTACGCAGATGATTTTCTCTTATTCCTCCACAAAACCCTCACAAACCATTCCTACTTCCTTCGCAACCTCAAATTGTTTGGTGCTGTCTCCAACCTAAAAATAACTCCAAATCCACGTGCTTAATGTCTCTTCCCCCCAACCTTAGTACCTCAGTGTAAATCCCTTTTCCCATTCTCCTAGAAGACTGACGCAATTACCTATGTGGGCATCCAGTTACTGGCCCTTACATACATCCCTCTCTTGACTGCCTTTCAGAGAGATACAGTTACATGGAACAAACCTTCCTTTTCATGGTTTGGCAGAGCCGCAATAGTAAACATGACAGTGTTACCCAGAATTGTATATATTTTACAGGCTGTACCCATTGAAGTTCCTAGCGCCATTCTTTTGCACCCTACAGAAAACTAACTTCTAACTATTTGTGGGCTAAAAGACACCATAGGGTTAGTTTACAACAACTCGTGTGCTCTAAAGTGCAAGGAGGCATTGGCCACCCCAATTTTCTTTGAGTACCTGTCCTCCTCCATGTGCCTAATTGTTGCTGGTGGTGCAAAGCGAAGTAGGGTATTTTTCTCCACATTTGGTGGAGTTGCCCCTATATACAATTCTATTGGCAGACTGTTCATAGAATTGTGACCAAGGTCTCTGCATTCACCCTGGAGTTCACATTAGTTCAGTTTCTGTTCCAGCATTCCGTGGTTATGGGTCCCAGATTTTACAAATCCTTAGCTATGCACCTAATAAATGCTGCTCCAGGGCCGGCCCTACCATGGGTCCCGGTGGGTCCATGGGATCCAGGCGGCACTTTAAGAGGGGCAGAAACGGGGGTGCACAACCCAAGGACCCGAGGCTCCCTCTCCCTTTAGCGTGCAGTGTCATCCTTGCATAATGCTCTGTTCCACCCCCCAGCCCTGCCCCGCTCTGCTTCCCAGCAGTATAAGTTGTATTGTTGGGGAGCGAAGCGGGGCGGGCGGGGGATGGAGCAGCTCTCCTGAATCCCAGAACAGCACAGGCTTTAATAGCAGGAGGACCCGCCGACACTGCAGTGCTGCTGTCACCACATGTTGCTTCACTGAGGCTGGATATGAGTGTCATTGGTCGGTGGTGATGAGCAGAAAGAGGGGAGCTTTCTTGGTGCTGTACAATTCTTATACCTGTGAGCTGAGCTGATGTTTTTAGGCATGTCTCTTTGCTGGAGGGCACATGTCTTTTTGCTGGAGGGGGCTTGTCTCTTTGCTGGAAGGGGCATGTCTCTTTCCTGGATTGGGCATGTTTCTTTGCTGGAGGGGACATGTCTCTTTGCTGCATTGGGCATGTCTCTTTTCTGGAGGGGGCATGTCTCTTTCCTGGATTGGGCATGTTTCTTTGCTGGAGGGGACATGTCTCTTTGCTGCATTGGGCATGTCTCTTTTCTGGAGGGGGCATGTCTCTTTCCTGGATTGGGCATGTTTCTTTGCTGGAGGGGACATGTCTCTTTGCTGGATTGGGCATGTCTCTTTGCTGGAGAGGTCATGTCTCTTTGCTGCATTGGGCATGTCTCTTTTCTGGAGGGGGCGTGTCTCTTTGCTGGATTGGGCATGTCTCTTTTCTGGATTGGGCATTTCTCTTTTCTGGATTGGGCATGTCTCTTTCTTGGAGGGGGCATGTCTATTTGCTGGAGGGGGCATGTCTCTTTTCTGGAATGGGCATGGCTCTTTGCTGGAGGGGGCATGTCTCTTTGCAGGAGGGGGCATGTCTCTTTGCTGGAGGGGGCATGTCTCTTTGCTGGAGGGGGCATGTTTCTTAGCTGGAAGAGGCATGTAAACACCCAACATTCAGCCTCCATGATGTAATTCACTTCTCTCTTCCATTCAGTTAGTGTTGGACAAGTGACCTGTTTCCAATATCTTGGGATCAGGTATTTGTCAGCGTTCAACAAATAGGGAGTTACACTTTGTTTTGTACCGCCTGACGAAAGACCTAACATCATGGAAGAGGAACTGAAGTGGTGCATGCTTAACTGGTCATATAGATGTTTTCTGAATCCAAGGAAATATTGAGTCCCGAAAAGCCCTAATCTTTGGACAATCCCACCAAAGATAGAGGAATGTACCACGTTGTGTGCATCCCCACCAACAATTGAGGTCAGACCCTGGAAACATCTGCGCGAGAGGAGAGGGTGTGCTATACCACCTAGTCAGAAACTCGGATTCTTGAATGCGAATACTGATGGAGGAAACGTTGGCTGCATGCATAATTTTCTGAATCTGTGGAGGATAAAATTCAGTCCCCATCACCTTCTCCTATTCTTTCATAAAGTATGGAGTCATCTGTAATAAATGCGCCCCAAGCACCAACTTGTACATGTGCGATAGCAAATGTTTCGAGTCTAAGGGCCGTACACACCAGGATTCGAAGGGGGATAATGTACCACTCAGTATTGCATCAGTCCACTAGTATCCACAACGTAGAAACATAAAAAAACTAAAAATAGAGCAGATCATCCAAGATTGGGTCATTTAAATTCATCATAAATGGTTTTAGTATATTAAATTGAAAAAATAAAACCCACCCACACTACTTGCAGCATGTGATAAAACGTCTGGAAGCTCTGCTTATGCATTTCATCACTATAGTACATGTAGATGGCGTTTTTCTTTTTCATTTATTGTACATTTTTGTCAGAGGTCCATTCCTGAATTCTATATAGGGGTTGAACAATACTCAAGCAAATATTGACCTCTAGGCTCTGAGGTCCACCCTGGAGAACCAAAGAAAGTGCAGAGAAGTACAAGCAAACTGATAAGAGGCATGGAGGAGCTCAGCTATGAGGAAAGATTAGAGGAACTGAATTTATTCCCTCTGGAGAAGAGAAGGGGATATAATCAACATGTATAAATAAATAAGGGGGGATATGATCCCCATGTATAAAGACATAAAGGGGGATATGATCACCATGTATAAAGACATAAAGGGGGATATGATGAACAGGTATAAATACATAAAGGGGATATGATCACCAGGTATAAATACATACAGGGGGATATAATCTCCATGTATAAATACATAAGAGGGGATATGATCACCACGTATAAAGACATAAAGGGGGATATGATGAACATGTAAAAATACATAAGGGGGGATAGATCACCATGTATAAATACATAAGGGGGGATATAATCACCATGTATAAATACATAAGGGGGGATATAATTACCATGTATGAATACATAAGGGGGGATATGATCACCATGTATAAATACATAAGGGGGGGATATGATCCCCATGTATAAATACGTAAGGGCTGATATGATCACCCTGTATAAATACATAAGGGGGGATATTATCACCATGTCAGGGGCGTAACTACAGGGGTTTCAGGGGTTGCAATTGCAACCGGGCCCTATGCTCCAGGGGTCTGTGCGGCTCCCCTGTACACCTGGATAGGAGGGGCGGCGGGGGCAGCATGTAGAGAAATCACTGTGCTCCTTTATCCTCCTGTAGCTGCAGGAGGAAAATGGAGGAGATTGGTTCCTCTTATGCTGCCCCCGCCCCTCCTCCTATCCAGTTCACTTGTGTTCTGCTGTCTCTGGGCCCCTGTGTGCTCCCCTGGTCCCCCCCCCCCTACTGTGCTGCTGCCCCCGCCACTCTTCCCATCCAGTTCACTTGTTTTCTGCTGTCTCTGGGCCCCTGTGGTCTCCCCTAGTCTCCCCCCCCCCCCCCACTGTGCTCCCTCCCCTCTCCTGCCGGCTGCTGCAGGGGATGTGTCACAATAGAGAACCAGGAAGGGGTCGGTAAATATGTAATTTACCAGCTCCTTCCTTTTTTGAATGGACAGAGTCATAGTCAGTCACATTGTAAAAAAATAAAATAAAATGATAAAAAAATAATACAATTAAAATACCAAAAAATAAAAACTACTGACACCAGTGGGTGAACCTCCAGGATCGCAAAGGTCACACTTGCCACCGGCCCTGGCATTCCACCACCGTGGGGAGGCCCCAAGATGGCAGGAAGGGGGCCCACTGCAGAACTTGTGAAAGGATCCCACAGTGGGGCCGTAATAAAGGGCCCCGCAATGAGAGTAAAGGGCCCCAGGATCAGTGGGAAGAGCCCCAGGCTTGAAGGGAAGAGCCCCGGCCAGGGGTCTGGGGGGCCCTTCATGGTTTCTTGCACCGGGGCCCTGAATTTTCTAGTTACACCTCTGCACCATGTATAAATACATAAGGGGGATATGATCACCATGTACACCTCCTGTATTAGCGCGCCCCCACTCTGGATGAAGGACCACAGGGGGCCCCTTTGGATAGCAGCATTGTCAGACTGGGGGGGGGGGTGAGTGTTAGGTGGACTAGCAGATTTAGATGCAATAACAAATTTAGGCCACGCTCTAGCTAACAATTTATAAGCAACTAGACATTAAGCCCGTTAAATTAACGGGCGCTAGAACATATGGCTAACTGAGCGGCTCTCGCTTATCTCTTTTTTTTTCTAACAACGCGAGAGCCGCATGACGTAGCCAGCTCTGCGCATAGCGTCCCTGTTGCCCTAGCAACGAGACACGCGCAGAGCTGACCGAGCGGCTCTCGCGTGCGAGCGCGTACCCGCTGCGTGCCCGCGCACACCTGCCACTTCAAGAGTTTTGGCCGGCTGCCCGACTGGGGTGTATGTAGGATATCAATCTATATTAATAATATGCAAGTGTCTCTGCGTCCGCTTTACCTGTGACATTGGGATTGCGCTACTGCGCATGTGCCCCACGGACAGCCGTTGGGACTGGGGGCGGGCAACATGTCAGGGGCCCCAGAAGTAAGTCACACTGACCTGTGTAGGATGGGGAGCTCCTCTGTGTCGGAGGCCGGGTCCCGGGTGTTGGGGGTCACCCCCCGATAATGGTGCTCTTCAGGGAAGTTCCTCTGAGCAGGCGGCTCCGGACCAGATCCATATTCCCCGGAGAGTCTACACTCACCCGAATGCTGTAGCCGGGCAGGAGCACCCCGTCATGGGTCAGGAGAAGGGGAAGGCGCCAGGGGATCTGGATAGAGCCACTAGAGGCCATGACCGGCCACACACACAATCCGCACACCGACCGACCAAACTCACTGACAGCTCCGAGTCCGGGCAAAGAGCAGCAAGACTACAACTACGGAGAGCTGCCGGAGACAAATCATCTCCGCCTGAGGAAACCACCGCCATCTTGTGATATCCTACATACACCCCAGTATTATCACCTCATCATATACTATACACCCCAATATAATCACCTCATCATATACTATACACCCCAGTATCATCACCTGATGATACTGGGGTGTATAGTATATGATGAGGTGATTATATTGGGGTGTATAGTATGTAGGATATCACAATATATGATGAGGTGATTTCTGTCCTCAGCCCTGTGAGGTGAATTCCCAGTTGTAATACTCACAGTTGGCCAGTAGATGGTGGTGGTTTCCTCAGGCGGAATGATTTGTCTCCGGCCGCTCTCCGTAGTTGTAGTCTTGCTGCTCTTTGCCCGGACTCGGAGCTGTCAGTGAGTTTGGTCGGTGTGCGGATTGTGTGTGTGGCCGGTCATGGCCTCTAGCGGCTCTATCCAGATCCCCAGACATCAGACAGAAGCCGTGGCCTTCTCCATACCACAGCCGCGGCCTTCTCCACCACATAGGTACGTTTCCTTCGAATACTGAGGCGGTTGTTGAAAGGTGAGCGGGGATCCGCTCATATACACGCCCACCCAGCGCCAGGCTCTGCGTCCCAAAGGCTGTCCATGCGGCACATGCGCAGTAGCGCATTTCCACGGACACAGGGAAAGCGGACGCAGAGACACATGGCTTTTATTAACCACTTGCCCACTGGGCCAGACCAATTTTCAGCTTTCAGTGATCTCACATTTTGAATGACAATTACTCAGTCATGCAACACTGTCCCCATATGAAATTTCCGTCCTTTTTTTCACACAAACAGAGCTTTCTTTTGGTGGTATTTAATCATAATTGGGTTTTTTATTTTTTTGCGCTATAAATGAAAAAAGACCGAAAATTTTGTAAAAAAATTCATTTTTCTTCGTTTCGGTTTTAAATTTTGCAAATTTAGTCATTTTTCTTCATAAGTTTTGGCCAAAATTTATACTGCTACATATCTTTAGTAAAAATAACCCAAATAAGTATACATTTTTTGGTCTTTGTGAAGGCTATAGAGTCTACAAGCTATGGTACCAATCATTGAAAATTGATCACACCTAAAGTACTGATGGCCTATCTCATTTCTTGAGACCCTAACAATTCAGGACAGTAAAAATACCCACCAAATGACCCCTTTTTGGAAAGTAGACATTCCAGGGTATTTAGTAAGGGGCATGGTGAGTTTTTTGAAGTTGTCATTTTTTCCCACAATTCTTTGCAAAATGAAGATTTTTTTTAAAAAAAAAATATTTTCCACAAAATGGTCATATTACGAAGTTATTTCTCACACACAGTATAGGCATACTGGCAACTACACCCCAAAACACATTCTGCTACTCCTCCTGAGTATGGCGATACCACATGTGTGAGACTTTTCCACAGCCTGACCACATACAGAGGCCTAACATGCAAGGAACACCGGCAGGCGTTCTAGAAGCAAAAATTACACATATAATTTTCTGATGACCTATCACACTTTTGAAGGCCCTGGAGCACCTGGACAATAAAAACCCCCATAAAATGACCCCATTTTGGAAAGAAAACACCCCAACACATGATCTAGGAGGCATAATGAGTCTTTTTTCTAAAAAAAAAAACAAAAAAAAAATAATGAGTCTTTTGAACATGTCATTTTTTTACACAAATTTTTGGAAAATGTGGAAAGAAAACCAAAACGCTTTTTTTACACAAAGTTGTCCATTTATAAGACGTTTCTAACACATACAATGTACATAGCAAAAAATGACACCCCAAAATACATTCTGCCACTCCTCCTGAGTATGACGATACCACATGTGTGACACTTTTCCACAGCCTGACCACATACAGAGGCCCAACAAGCAGGGAGCACCGTCATTTCCTGACTTCCCATTACAATTTTGTGAGGCTCTGTAGGGCACTGATAAGCATTGTAGTGGCACTGATGTGGCATTGATGTGGCCCTGATGAGCACTGATGTGGCATGGATGTGGCCCGGATGAGCACTGACATGGCATGGATGTGGCACTGATGAGCACTGACGTGGCATGGATGTGGCACTGATGAGCACTGACGTGGGATGAATGTGGCACTGATGAGCACTGGCGTGGGATGGATGTGGCACTGAGGAGCACTGATGTGGCATGGATTAGCCCTGACGTGGCATGGATGTGGCATGGATGAGCACTGACGTGGCATGGATGAGGCACAGATGAGCACCCTGACATGGCATAGATGTGGCACAGATGAGCACTGACATGGCACGGATGTGGCATGGATGAGCACTGACGTGGCATGGATGTGGCACGGATGAGCACTGACGTGGCATGGATGTGGCACGGATGAGCACTGACATGGCATTGATGTGGCATGGATGTGGCACGGATGAGCACTGACATGGCATGGATGTGGTACGGATGAGCACTGATGTGGCACGGATGAGGCACTGATGAGCACTGACGTTGGATGGATGTGGCACTGATGAGCACTGATGTGGCATGGATTAGCCCTGATGTGGCATGGATGAGGCACAGATGAGCAGCCTGACGTGGCATGGATGTGGCACAGATTAACACTGACAAGGCATGGATGTGGCATTGATGTGGCACTGACGCGACATGGATGAGCACTGATGTGGCATGGATGTGGCCCGGATGAGCACTGACGTGGCATGGATGTGGCATGGATGAGCACTGACATGGCATGGATGAGCACTGACGTGGCATTGATGTGGCATGGATGAGCACTGACGTGGCATGGATGAGCACTGAAGTGGCATGGGTGTGGCATGGATGAGCACGGACATGGCATGGATGAGCACTGACGTGGGATGGATGAGCATGGTTGTGGCATGGATGAGCACTGAGGTGGCATGGGCAGGCACAGATGTGGCATGGATGTGGCACAGATGAGGCACGGATGAGCACGGATGTGGCATGGATGAGCACTGAGGTGGCATGGATGAGGCACTGATGGGGCACGGATGAGGCACTTATGGGGCACAGATGAGGCACTGATCCAGGGCACAGATGAGGCAGAGGAGGCACTGATCCAGGGCACAGATGAGGCAGAGGAGGCACTGATCCAGGGAACAGATGAGGCAGAGGAGGCGTGCAGCTGCAGTTTCTCTCCTCTCCTTGCACGCTGTACCGATTGCTGTGTACAGCGTGCGAGGAGAGGAGAGAAATGAACCGGACATGCGCCGGTTTGTTGTGAAGTGATCGCTCCGTCATTGGATGGAGCGATCACGTGGTAAAGGACCGCTCTCATTGGCCCTTTACCGCGATCCGTGATGCGTCGGGTCCCCGGGACCCGGCGAGCACGGACACTCCCGTGTGCGCGCCCCAGCCCAGGGGGCGCACGGGAGCACGATTCTGGGAGGACGTTCATGTACGCCCTCCCAGAACTAGAAAACCACGCTGTAGCCGTCTTTCGGCTATGGCCCGGTTGGAAAGTGGTTAATATAGATTACAGCAACATTTTTTTCCTTTTGGGATAAAGGTTTTACATGTATAATTAAAAGCCGATCATCGTAAGCCCCCCCTGTCAGTGGCAAATGGTTTTGTCTCATCACTGTAAATTGATACATTTGCAGGAAAGCTTGTTCTTTTGAAAAACAACAGACGTACTGGCCAGATCACTAGGTGAAAATAAAGGAAATAAAACCTAAGAAGAAGATAACTAGTGCAGCCATCACATCTAAGAATTGGTAAGCTGCGATATAATAAATGCTTGCCTTTGGATTTATTACTGTAATAAATGTCTTTGCTCCACAGTGCACTGCTGAGAAATGACCACAAGATGGAAGCAGAGCTCCGTGTTTCTTTAGCAGCCCTGAGAAATTGTAACATGTTAATAATATAAATAAAGATTTCTGGGCGGAAAAAAACGCTGTCTCTAATGGCGGAGCTCTATGTACCTCTAAATACAACCTGCAGATATTTTTCATGTTTTTGAGGCTGCAATTGTATTAGAAAATAAAATCAGAATGTCCAGCATGCTTTGTTTTCTGTGCCTGCCCAACGTTAACCCCTTCAGCTCTCACCCCGCAGCCAACTATAGGCCTGAAAGGGCTTGAATTTCATATTTATTTGCCCCAAAAATAACAGCAGCTTTGTCAGCTTGCTGTATCTGCCCCTTCAATTGCCTGTTGGGCTTTTTTTTTTTTTTCCATTAACAGTTTTTTTTTTTAAAGTAAAGTCAGATAACATATAATTAAACAGGGTGTGTATATAACACTGGAAGGTCCCACGTACACACTAGCAGCGCTTAAGGGTTACTCTCCATGTGCCCTACGTTAGACCAAAGATATCAAAATCAAAAATCGGCACTGCACATGTGCAATAATCCCAAATGGTTATAATATCTTGGCCACTTCACATATATATATATATATATATATATATATATATATATATATATATAAACATAATAGTCCCAAAAAAGTGTCATGAAATCCTCTTCAGTATTTCAAAACTTAAGCGCAGATGGTAAACACCTCCACCACACCTCCATGAGCCCCTTAGGTAGTGAAAACGTACCCTTATGACATATGTCTGGCGCTGCTTTCTGTAATCATATGAACTTGGCTCTCCCCATCGGTCTGCTTGCACACACCCCGATTAAGAACCTCAGTTGAAGTCCGTGATGACAAAACGCGTCAGAGCGTGAGCACGCGGTCACCTAGGCAACCCGCAAGCGTCCGAAGTCACGCCCAGGAAACCTGGAAGTCCTGTGTGCTAGTACCAAGCCTCGGGCTGCTCGAGTAAACTACAGTGGCGGTAGAACGAACGGCTGCAAGGGTGTCTAAGCTCTTTACATGCCATGATTACAAGTGGAGAAAATGTGAGTTTGTTTTATTGATTTGATGTAATAAAGTTCCTTTTATAAGACGGATCACACTATGAGTTCCCCTTTATGATTATATGTGGCCACGGGTACTGAGAGATATCTGGAGGAGTGCTGGCGACTTTGTAGAGGAGGTTCTTGATCGGGGTGTGTGCAAGCAGACCGATGGGGAAAGCCAGCACTCCTCCAGATATCTCTCAGTACCCGTGGCCACATATAATCATAAAGGGGAACTAATAGTAAGATCCGTTTTATAAAAGGAACTTTATTACATCAAATCAATAAAAAACAAACTCACATTTTCTCCACTTGTAATCATAGCATGTAAAGAGCTTAGACACCCTTGCAGCCGTACGTTCTACCACCACTGTAATTTCCTCTAGCAGCCCGAGGCTTGGTACCAGCACACAGGACTTCCGGGTTTCCTGGGCGTGACATCGGACGCTTGCGGGTTGCCTAGGTGACCGTGTGCTCACGCTCTGACGCAGTTCGTCATCACGGACGTCAACTGAGGTTTTTGATCGGGGTGTGTGCAAGCAGACCGATGTGGAGAGCCAGGTTCATATGATTACAGAAAGCTCCAGACATATGTCATAAGGGTACGTTTTCACTACCTAAGGGGCTCACAGAGGTGTGGTGGAGGTGTTTACCATCTGCGCTTACGTTTTGAAACACTGAAGAGGATTTCATCACACTTATTTGGGACTATTATGTGTATATATAGATATATATATATATATATATATATGTGAAGTGGCCAAGATATTACAACCATTTGGGATTATTGCACATGTGCAGTGCCAATTTTTGATTTGGTGATATCTTTGGTCTAACGTAGGGCTCATGGAGAGTAACCCTTAAGCGCTGCTAGTGTGTACGTGGGACCTTCCAGTGTTATATACACACCCTGTTTTATTTTGTATCAATTATAGCAGCTGCTGCATATTGATTTGTTAGTGAGTATTGTCAGTATATATATATATCACTAACATTAGTTGACTCCACAAGCGCTGAGTGGGTAGGTATTGGCATTTGAGTTCTTATACTTGCTCAGTTTTTTCTAAAGATAACATATAATTATTGCAACATGTGACGGTACTCACCATCACTGGGAGTGAAAGACAGATACTTAATGGTTTGGATTGCTTCAAGTGGGACAGTAATATTTGTCAGCAATATCTCTCGAGAAATATGAAGATTTAATCCCACTTTACACTGTGAGATCTATAGACTGTTGCCATGAAGTCTGTGACTCCTAAATAATCATAGAAATACGTAGATGTGTATTCCATGGACTTCAATGTAGGAGACGGACAGACTGTCATTGGCAGTCTTGTCCTATTGTCTGTTTTGAGGTGGGATGTGTATTGTGTTAAGTCTGCCTGTTCCATTGTTAAATGTTAATGAGCCCATATTGTTCTGTCCAGATGGCTAGATAATTAGTTCGGGTTAGTTCTTTTTCTGTATACAGTTTCATCTGCATATGATAATGTAATCAGGCAAACCCTGACCTGTGTGTGGTAATTTGATCAGGAGGGGGATATGCCCATGCTGTATATAAATTCTGTGTGACTGTTCAATAAAGTGTGATTCCAGTACAAAGTTGTTGGCTAGCTTTGTATGAGGGCGGCTGGGAAAATCTGGTATATATGTTCATGACTGCAAGGAAGCCGTATACTGACGGAAGTCCACAAACACAGTGTGGGTCGGTGGTTCCATTACACAACATATGTAAGGTTACAGAGAAATCTGCCATGTGGCGGTATGATGCATATAAACAATTACCCAAACTGTAGCAAAGGGGCTTTTTTTGTTATAGAGTCTACAAGGTAAGCAGATAAAAGATAGATCTCTATTGAGAGCGCTATTGAAATACAATATATATGGATATCAACTAACAAGAACAAACACAAAAGAAAAAAAAAACAGAACAGCTATCGCTTGACAGTGCAATCACCACACTAAACAAACAAGTTAAAAGAGGAGAGAATAGTGAAGTGCTTCAGTATATATACTGTATATATATATATATATATATATATATATATATATACACACACACACACACACACTATATTACCAAAAGTATTGGACACCTGCCTTTACACACACATGAACTTTACTGACATCTCAGTCTTAGTCCGTAGGATTCAATATTGAGTTGGCCCACCCTTTGCAGCTATAACAGCTTCAACTCTTCTGGGAAGACTGTGCACAAGGTGGTGTGGAGTTATTTTTCAGGGGTTGGGCATGGTCCTTTAGTTCCAGTGAAGGGAACTCTTAAGGCGTCAGCATAACAAGACATTTTTAAACAATTTCATGCTCCCAACTTTGTGGGAACAATTTAGGGATTGCCCTTTCCTGTTCCAACATGACTGCGCACCAGTGCACAAAACAAGGTCCCTTAAAGACATGGATGAGCGAGTTTGGGGTGGAGGAACTTGACTGGCCTGCACAGAGTTCTGTGCACAACATGATAGAACACCTCTGGGATAAATAAGAGCAGAAACTGGGAGCCAGGCCTTCCCATCCAACATCAGTGCCTGACCCCCCAAATGCCCTTCTGGAAGAATGGTCAAACATTCCCATAGACACACTCCTAAACCTTGTGGACAGCCTTCCCAGAAGAGTTGAAGATGTTATAGCTGCAATGGTTAGGCCAACTCAATATTAGTCAACGGACTAAGACTGGGATGCCATTAAAGTTCATGTGCGTGTAAAGGCAGGCGTCCCAATACTTTTGGTAATATAGTGTACTGTATATCTATATATATATATATATATATATATATATATATATATATATATATATATATATATATATATATATATATATATATATATATATATATTATATATATATATGTATACAGTATCTCAAAAAAGTGAGTACACCCCTCACATGTTTTGTAAATATTTTATCCTATCTTTTCATGTGACAACACTGAAGAAATGACACTTTGCTACAATGTAAAGTAGTGAGTGTACACCTTGTATAAGTGCCGGTTGACAAGTAGCGGCCCATGCTGTGCAATGGAACCGTTCTAATAGGAGCGACTCAAGTCGCTCCGACTTAGAAAAAGGTTCCTGCACCTTTTTTATGCGGAGCGACTTGCATTGATTTCCATTATGTGAAGTCGTTGCAAGCCGCACCGAAGTTGCGGTGCACAGACGACTTCATTAGTCACCCGAAGTCGGGGCGACTTCGAGACGGATCAGTGTGAACCGACTGTGACAGTTACTGTGACAGACTGTAAATTTGCTGTCCCCTCAAAATAACTCAACACACAGCCATTAACTCCTTCCGGACCACCCGCCTCCTTTTTACTGCAGCAGGGTGGCTCTCCTACGCAAACCAACGTAGACCTACGTCGGTCGCGCGCGGGAAGCTAGGGGGCGAGCGCGCGCCGCCGGCAGGGCTCTCCCGCCCCCAATCAGCAGCGGGGAAGCCGATGCATGGGTCAGGTGGCTGCGATTGCCACCTGACACCCGCGATCACTCCCCGCTGAGGTAGAAGGACGGTCAGCTGTTGTACACACAGCTGACCATTCTTCTCCCTGAAATGATCACAGAGCTCATGTGATTCTTCTATATAGGATCACAGGTCTCTATGGTCATTTCACAAGCCACACCCCCCACAGTTAGAATCACTCTCCAAGGCTCACATTTAATACAATGATCGCCCATAATGTTAACCCCTTCCCTGCCAGTGTCATTATTACAGTAACAGTGCATATTATTAGCACAGATTATTGTAGTAATGTCACTGGTCCCCCCAAAAGTGTCAAAAATGTCAGTTAGGGGTCCGATATGTCCGCCACAATATCACAGTCCCGCAAAAAATCACAAATCACTTTTTACTAGTAAACAAAAAAACAATAAAAATTACATATATCTTTCCCGTAGTTAGTAGACATGATAACTTTTGCACAAGCCAATCAAAATACACTTATTGCAATTTTTATTTTTTTTTTACCAAAAATATGTAGCAGAAAACAAATTGGCCTAAAATGTTAAAAAATTTTTGTTTTTAAATTTTTTTTTTGAGAATGTCATATAGCAGAATGTGAAAAATATTGTTTTTTTTTTCAAAATTGTCGCTCTTTTTTTTTGTAGCGCAAAAAAAATAAAATTTGAACAGGTGATCAAATACCACCAAAAGAAAGCTCTATTTGTGGGAAAAAAAGGACATCAATTTTATTTGAGTACAGCGTCGCACGACCGCGCAATTGTCTGTTAAAGTAAAGCAGTGCCAAATCGCAAAATACGGTAGGGCCTGGTCATTAGGGCGGCAAATCCTTCCGGTCTTAAAGTGGTTAATGTCTAAACTGCTGGCTGGGTGACTTACACATAAGAGGGGCCTAGGGGGTGAGAGAGGTATTTCCCAACCTCTCTAAGGTAAGCTGTGTTCCACGGGCCCCCCAACCAAAGTGACTCCCGTCACAGGCTCAGTTAGCCATTTTTCCTCCCCACTATCATGCGACTCATTAGTGTTACAAGGTCTCAGGTGTGAATGGGGAGTAGGTGTGTTAAATTTCATGGTATTGCTCTCACTCTCTCATACTGGTCACTGGAAGTTCAACATGGCACCTCATGGCAAAGAACTGTCTGAGGATCTGAAAAAAAAAATTGTTGCTCTACATAAAGATGGCCTAGGCTATAGGAAGATTGGCAAGACCCTGAAACTGAGCTGCAGCACGGTGACCAAGACCATACAGCGGTTTAACAGGACAGGTTCCACTCAGAACAGGCCTCTCATGTCCGGCGTTTGTGTGCAACGGCCGACACACACGCCGGGCTGACTTCCTTCTCTGTCTATGTTATCCTTCGGGATCCACTCCCTGTCCCTCCCAGGATTTGGCCAAGTGGCATTCCATTAGACCGAGCGGGACCCCCACAGCACCCTCATGTGATGCCGAGGACCAGTTGACCGGTGGTTGGTTTGTGGATTTTATTGATTACTTCCAATAAACTTTTCAATCGTCATTATGTACTGACTGTTCCTTATCCAGAGGTATTAGTCCCACGTAACATCGCTATGCGCCATCCCTCCTTCCAGTCCTTCCATTTCATGCAACTCATCCTGTGCTAAGGGATTTGGCAGCACTGCATGCGGCATTTATTTCAAAGTATTTTTCCTGTCATTGCCTCCATCACTACACTGTTGTGGGTTATGGCTCCAGTACTCCCATAGGTGGTTGTACGGAGGACCAGCGCCAGGACTTTTTTGGTTGCCTGTGTAAGTTCGTCAGCCTATCAGTCGCTACCGCGATAGACTCTTCCTTGTTGTAGATGTCATTCACGGCTAACAACCACTCATTGACAGTCGGAGATGAAGTGGATTTCCAATGTTTGGGTATTAGGGATTTAGCTGCATTGAGTAAGTAGCGTACTAATGATTTCTTGTAGGAGTGAGGTTGAAGATCAGTAATATGCGATAGGCAGCACTCAGGAGTAAGTGATAAAGAGGTGTTGGTAATCTCTCGGATCAGGTCCCAGATCTGAGTCCAAAAGCCAGAAATCCTGGGACACTGCCACCAAATGTGAAACAACGTGCCTGGAGACTGGCCACATCTCCAGCACGAGTTAGAGGCTTGAGGAAACCATCCGTGAAGTCTGTCTGGAGTGAAATACCAATGGATAAGAAGCTTATAGGCCTTTTCCTGAAAACGTGTGCTGATAGAGCATTTGTGAGCTAAAGTACAAGCATTTGACCAGTGTCGGTCAGAGATAGAAATATTCAATGCTGCTTCCCATTTACTCAGGTGTACTCACTTTTGTGAGAAACTGTAGATGTATCTATCTATCTATGTATCTATCTATGTATCTATCTATGTATCTATGTATCTATGTATCTATCTATCTATCTATCTATCTATCTATCTATCTATCTATCTATCTATCTATCTATCTATCTATCTATCTATCTATCTATCTATCTATCTATCTATCTATCTATCTATCTATCTATCTATCTATCTATCTATCTAAATAAATCAAAATGTGATGCCCCAGAAGTGCACAAAATTATTCATAAAGTGATGATATAATAAATGAATAAAGTCCACATATACAATCCAATAGGATCGTGCTCAAATCCAATTGTGAATGTGTATAAGTGTCCAAGTGTCCAAATTAAAAACTTAAATCCTGTGAAAAATAAACACCGGTATGTGAAATCCCTCCACCTGAAAGATTGGCCTCTCACTTCAATATGAGACCCAAACGGGCCAGCATAAGCCTATATGAGAGTAATGGACTCCTGGGATGACTCTCCAGTCTCTCACCTCCGGAGGTCGCGGGACATATAGTAAAAGATAAAGGCAAAATCTAGTGCTCTCTGCTTGTAAACGTGTAGGCTTTATTAAATAGATGAAAGCAACTCACATGATATGGGCACTCGGCCGTGCCTGCTAGTATGGCAATTGGTAGTGTAATCCACCCGAGAGACGATCGGCGTCAACCACGGTAGTCAATGGAGCCCTACGCTCTGACGTAACGCGTATAGGGGGCGGAGCTTGCGTGGTTGACGCCGATCGTCTCTCGGGTGGATTACACTACCAATTGCCATACTAGCAGGCACGGCTGAGTGCCCATATCATGTGAGTTGCTTTCATCCATTTAATAAAGCCTACACGTTTACAAGCAGAGAGCACTAGATTTTGCCTTTATCTTTTACTATATGTCCCGCGACCTCCGGAGGTGAGAGACTGGAGAGTCATCCCAGGAGTCCATTACTCTCATATAGGCTTATGCTGGCCCGTTTGGGTCTCATATTGAGGTGAGAGGCCAATCTTTCAGGTGGAGGGATTTCACATACCGGTGTTTATTTTTCATGGGATTGAAGTTTTTAATTTGGACACTTGGACACTTATACACATTCACAATTGGATTTGAGCACGATCATATTGGATTGTATATGTGGACTTTATTCATTTATTATATCATCACTTTATGAATAATTTTGTGCACTTCTGGGGCATCACGTTTTGATTTATTTTGACTTTATTGTGAAGAGTGGACACGATGGGTGTATGCTGCCGGTCATTCTTTTATGCACATTGATGATTTATAGGTTTTATACATTTTATGCACTATTTAGCACATTTATTTCACCCACAGTGATTTATTTGTTTACAGTGTATGTACATCACGGATTAGGTTTGCGCTGATAGTTTTTTGTTTATAGCTATCTATCTATCTATCTATCTATCTATCTATCTATCTATCTATCTATCTATCTATCTATCTATCTATCTATCTATCTATCTATCTATCTATCTATCTATCTATCTATCTATCTATCTATCTATCTATCTATCTATCTATCTATCTATCTATCTATCTATCTATCTATCTATCTATCTATCGCCCTCCTAGATAGGTGCAAGGATCTTGGTAAATAGAATTAGTTTATGTTTTGATAGGAAAATTTAGTTGTCACATTGTGGTCTGTCTGACTGTATCCAGGGAACTTGAAAAGTTTTTGGATGATAGGTGTGGAGCTATGCAGATGGCAGCATGACTTTTGATACAGCCCTGGGCTATCCCAGAGAGGTAGGCTCTGAAGGCATATTGGAAGACTGAATATATTCTGTGAGCACACTGAGATCAGGGTCTTTTCCTGGAGAGGATTAGTCCAGCCTGGAGGGCACCCCACCCTCCTAGGCAATGCTGCTATGTCTGCTGTCGTTTGGCCTTAGGTGGGCGACCTGGGGGCCTGGATGCTGAGATCCTGAAGCTAAAAAGAGCTGACTAAGGGGGGCTATCTGCTGAAGATCTGGTCTGGTATCACTGGAGTAAGGTGTCACTTGGAGGTTAGAAGGAGGCAACCAGCTGTTCCTTAGGCCTTGTGTGAGTACAGACGCTTTGAGAGATCTTGAGGACCTTTGTGCTTTAGCCACCCCTCTGGTGATAGAGAGTCAGCTGTGGGTCTAGTTAAAGGGGAAACCGGCTGATGTCCTGAAGAGCTAACTTCTACTAAACGAAACTTCTACTTAAAGGTACTTTGCTCTTGTGGCTCCAAGGAAGGAATTTAAAGTTAACTATTACTACTACTACCTTGAAGCTCAAGTTTAGTGTTTGCAACAAGCACAAACTTTAATATAGCTTGTTCTGAAGAATACCTAAGTCCTCAAGTTGTACATAGTTTTTGTTTTTGGATTATCCCACCTAATTCCCTCAACCCTATCCAAGTTCTCTAAAAATAAAAACACCCCCCCCTAGACTGGTCACTGAAAAAACGTGTGAATGAGCGAATGAGCCTGTGTGCCTGGCTGCGGGGAAAAGCTTGTGGTGAAGACCTGGACAGTAATCCTGCAGCTCCTACAGGAGTAACCCTATATATATATATATATATATATATATATATATATATATATATCATATTTTTTTTTTTACTTATTGTTGCCAGAGCAATTGCATTGTCACTATGGTGACATTATACTGCTGTGGTGGTGAGCATAAGCAATGGCTGGCTGCTCTGATATCACTGTATGTCAGTGCTGCCAGCCGTTATCTCTGATCACTGCCACAGCAGTACAGTGTCACCAGACCAGTGCTACCAGTCAGTTTCCCTAATTACCACCACATCAGTCAGTGTCTCTAACCCCCACTACACCAGTCAGTGTCCCTGATCACCATCACCCATTCACAGTGTCCATTATCACCTCTGCACCACTCAAAATGTCCCTGATCACTGCCACACTGTATTTTGGTAGATGTTGCATTCGGAGGGACGTGCTGAGCCTGCGTCCACTCCACCAGTCTAGTGTACTTCTCTTACCTCACTCCCAGTAACAGAATAGGGTCTCGCCGAGCACATAGCGCAGACCTCATGCTCTTAACTCCTTCCTTCCTGTACCTCCTGACCAGGCCATAGATCTCCATAACGCGTGTTCGGTTACGGCTGCTATTGGAGACCGACCGCTAGAGAGGGAGCCAGAAAAAGATCCCCTCGCTACCAGAGGGCCTGTCACCTTACCAGATACAGGGGAGGGCTGGCAGCCTTAGGCCTGGGGGGCAAGTCCAGTCAAGTGGCCCATTCAATCATTGAATCAGCTCACTATTCATGCCCACCTGGTTTTATAAAGACAAGCAAGATAAACATGATGCAATATGGTAACTCATACTCTGCACATTCATACCGCAGCCCTGCAAATATAATATTGTGTAGCGGTGATCAGCAGCTGTATACAGTGTCTGGCCCCTACAATAATCCAGCCCTGAGTGCGGCCTTTTTGCCTGGCATCAGAGTGGCCCGGGGGGCAATTGCCACCCTGCCCCCCTTCCCAGTCCTCTCCTGACCAGATACCAAGCCAAACAACTGTTTTCTTAGTGTCTTGAACTTGTGCTTGGTTACCTTTAGCAACTACACTCCTCTTCCTTGTCTTGCTGAGTTACCTCAGACCAGGCTCAGACCAGGCTCAGAATGGTTAATGTAACTTTACTGAGAAAGTTGCAACATAACAGTTCAATACGAGCGACGTCCTCGTCCCTAATCTAACAATAGTTATGTGGCTGGCCAGTCATACCTCTGTGAGGTAATAGTCCATCTTGGTATTCTACATGACTTGGATGTCTTCTGAAAATTCTGGTGCTTTCAACGTACTACAAGACGCAGCAGCCCTGATACCATGAGCCATGAGCGGAAACAGAACCAACCAAGGACAGCTCTCAACCCCAGCCTTTCCCCTTCTTTTAGCACAGGTGGGTTGGCTGCGACCAAAAAGTCTGGGAATTAAGCTCACATTACTTAACCCTTTCCACAGACCTGGGCCAGCCACTAACTTACTAAGACCACCATGTTACAACCTGCCTACATGTATATTGACCACGTTTCTGCCTGCTGCCTGGACCAATCCTTTGTTTTGTTTGCTGACCATCTCTCTGCCTGCAGCCTGAACTGACCCATCTGCACATTCCGCTGACTACTTTTCTAAGAGACAACAGTTCCAGCCATCCCTTGTGGATAACTGCACTCCTGGAACCAAAGGAATTCTTTTGTTCTTCCTTTCTTTAGCCTCCTGTACTTCCAGGCCAGTGAACATGGCATTCCTGAGGGCAGCTATCTACTATTAGGCTTGGCTTATCGGAATAGAGACTGCTATAGCTATAGATCAGGGATCCTCAAACTACGACCCTCCAGCTGTTGCGGAACTACACATCCCATGAGGCATTGTAAAACACTGACATTCACAGACATGACTAGGCATGATGGGAATTGTAGTTCCTGAACAACTGGAGGGCCATAGTTTGAAGACCCCTGCTATAGATGCTATATTCTCTGGTCACTCATAAAGAGACAGTAAATTGTTTTTTATACAATTGGTTGATTTGTGTGATACACAATGTCCTTTATATAATCAATCCAGACACTGAAAAGTCTCACACATGTGGTATCGCCATACTAGAGAGGAGTAGAAGAATGTGTTTTGGGGTGTAATTCTAAGTATGCCTTTCCAAAAACTTGCAGCAAAAAATTGAAGTCTTCAAAAAACTCACCATGCCTCCTAAAAAATACCTTGGGGTGTTTGCTTTCCCAAATGTGGTCATTTTATGGTTGTTTCCACTGTTCTGGTGCTCCAAGGCCTCCAAAAATGTGATAGATAGTCAGGAAATTAGATGTGGCCATAAGGCCTGAAGTTGCTCCTTAGATTTTTGGTCTCTATGCGGTTAGACTGTAAAAAAAAAGTCTCACACATGTGGTATCGCCATACTATAGAGGAGTAGAAGAATGTGTTTTGGGGAGTAATTCTAAGTATGCCTTTCCAAAAACTTGCAGCAAAAAAGTGAAATCTTCAAAAAACTCACCATGCCTCCTAAAAAATACCTTGTGGTGTTTGCTTTCTGAAATGTGGTCATTTTATGGGTGTTTCCACTGTCCTGGTGCTCCAAGGACTCCAAAAATGTGATAGATAGTCAGGAAATTAGATGTGGCCATAAGGCCTGAAGTTGCTCCATAGATTTTTGGCCTCTATGCGGTTAGACTGTAAAAAAAAGTCTTACACATGTGGTATTGCCATACTTGTGAGGCGTAGCAGAATGTGTTTTGGGGTGTAATTGTAAGTGCTGTGCTGTGTAAGAAAAAAATGATTTGGTAAAATGACAACTCTGTGAATTTTTTAAATTTAATTATTTCTTCCAAAAAATTGTGGCAAAAAAATTACAGTGTAAAAAAACTCACCATGCCTGTTATAAAATACCTTGGACTGTCTACTATTCAAAAAGGGGTCATGGGGTTTTTTTGTACTGTCCTGATAATAGCGAAAATGTGGGAAAAAAGTTTAGTTTCTGTTATAAATTTCTGCAATTAAATAGTTTTTCTTCACAAATTTAGATTAAAATATATTCTGCTAACTTTCTTTAGTAAAAATAACCCAAATCAGTGTACATTATTTAATCTGTGTGAAAGTTATAGAGTCTGCAAACTATGGTATCTACAGTATCTCACAAAAATGAGTACACCCCTCACATTCTTTTGTAAATATTTTATTATATCTTTTCATGTAACAACACTGAAGAAATGACACTTTGCTAAAATGTAAAGTAGTGAGTGTATGTAACGTTCATGCGTTTTTGTTAATGGATGGATTTTCAGCTGCAGAATTATCACACTCAGTAGCCTTGTAGAGATACTGTTGAATAAACCTATCCAACTCTGAGGACTTCATCACGGTGTACAGCCTGTTATGCAATATACATATACTCAATCAGATGTTTTTAGTGGAGGGATAGGACATATGAGAATGTATAGATGAGAGACAGGTTGTATGGTGATTACTAGGAGTAATATTAGGAGAGTTGCAGGTGATGGTAAAGCAGATAGGTTCTGATGTCTAGTATAGTGCAGATGGTAAGAGGACACAGATGGAGTATACTTAGACAGAGTAACCTAGTGCAAGGATAGTTGAAGGTAGTCCCAAGAGCTAACAGTCTATGCAGATGGTATAGCAAAGGAGAAATATGGAACAAGGGTACCAGAGGTACCAGAACATTACAGTACCCCCCCCCCCCCTTAAGGCCGGCTCCGGAAGGCCTCTAGAACTGTTTTTTCTGGATATTTCGAGTGGAAATTGCGAATCAGTCTAGGGGCATGTATATCGGAGGTATCCAGCCAGGTGTCATCTTGGGGCCCATAGTTCTTCCATCGTACAAGATACTGGAGTCTTCTTCTATTGAAACGGGAATCCAAAATTTCTTTTATCTCAAATTCTTCTCCACCTTCCACTTGTACAGGAGGTTGAGGTGAGATAGTAGGCCTTATTCCTTGGTTAGGAACATGGGGCTTCAGTAGAGACACATGGAAGACAGGATGTATCTTGAGGTCTGCTGGTAATGTGAGTTGTACTGCAGCTTTTCCAATAAGCTTCTCTATTGGGAAAGGTCCCAGAAATAGAGGTCCAAATTTTTTACTAGGGATTTTTAATCTCAGATTTTTTGTAGAAAGCCAAACAAGATCCCCAATGGCATATTGGGGAGAGGGTTTCCTACGGAGGTCGTAGTACCTCTTTTGTTGGCTATGAGCATGTGATATGGTATTGTTGAGTAATCCCAGAGAATCCTTTATCTGGGCAAGATAATCAGATGCCACTGGATTACTTGATGGCAAGATACGTGGTGGAAGGAGTGTGGGATGAAACCCGTAATTTAGGTAAAATGGACTTTGTTTAGTAGTGCTATGAGTCGCGTTGTTATAGGCGAATTCCGCCAGCGGGAGGAGATCTGCCCAATCGTCCTGTAGATACGAAGTATAGCAACGCAGATACTGTTCAATGCACTGGTTAACTCTCTCTGTCTGTCCGTTGGTCTGAGGGTGGTATGGAGAAGTAAGTTTACGCTCTACTGTTTGTTTGGACGAAGGTAGTCTTCGGATAGGAGTAAAATGTGCCATCTTGGTCAGATGGTCCACTGATACCAAGATGGTGTTGAATCCTTTGGAAGGTGGTAGTTCCACTATGAAGTCTAAGGATACCACTTCCCACGGAAACTGGGGTATCGGTAAACTACAAAGTAACCCCGATGGTTTTGTGTTGTCGATTTTAGACCTTGCACAGATATCACAAGATGAAACAAACTTTTTTACGGTTGTCTTCATGTCTGGCCACCAAAACTGCCTAGTAAGTAGATTTAAAGTTTTAGTCATACCCATATGTCCTGCCATAGGTACGTCATGCGACAATTCCAAGATTTTGGTTCGCATAGTAGGGGGTATGTATAATTTATCGTTGTAATAGAGGAAGCCTTCTGCGTCAGTAGTTAGTTGTGGTGGAGGTGAGTCCAGTCCTATGCTGTGCAAAATCTCTTCCTTCAGGGAGCGAATGACACCGATAATACCTTCAAGTGGTATTATAGGAACTGAGGGAACCTCGGTAGAATCTTTCTCGGCTAGTCGTGAAAGTGCATCCGCTTTTTTATTTTTGTCTGCGGGCGTATAAGTCACTAAAAAATTAAACCTCAGAAAGAATAACGACCACCGAACCTGTCGGTGGGAAAGAGTCCTATTAGTCTGAAGGTATTGAAGGTTTTTGTGATCAGAATTGTTGTGGAGTTTTTCCTCAGGTACAAAATACCTGTTACCTGTTAGTCAGTGATACCAAATCAGACAATATATAGCTATATATATAATGAGATCAGACAAGACTCAAGATGGCTGAATCATAGTGACCTGATTTATTACAACATTTCTGGAGTTTAAATATACTCAGAAATGGGTTTGTCATTACAATCTGACGTACAAGAAATGGGTTGTTATTAACATCTTTTGTCCAATCAAAGTTAACAACTAATTATAGTAAGCATTATGTCAATCTAGATCGTGATTCTCTGTCATCAGGGAAAATTTCTTGGTGACGCACAATAAAAGTTCCAAAGGGGCTTTTTAGAAGATATTATTGGCTTTGTGGTCAGCTGTCCAGACATAGTTGATATTCTGAGAGATAGGGAATTTCCACTGTTTCGATCATCTGATATATTCTTAGCCTTTGCAAGCTCAGTGACACATGTAAAGAAATCAAAGTAAAATGAGATTAACTCAAAAGACATTTTGTTTAAGATAACCATTCTAAATGCCAGTCAAGGCATCCTGTAAAGGCCAATAAGGTATCCAGAAAATGCGAGATAGGTATGCCACGACATCTTCCCCCTCTTGAGAATTTATTGATCAGGCTAACTAACTACCTATTCCGCTTATCAGATTCATCCAAGGGAGCAGCCCCTTACGCTTGGAACACTGGCCCAGAGGGCAAACCTCAGTGGGGGGTGCCCGAGTCTTGGTAAGGTTCTGAGGCGGAGATTACTTCATACATGGGGGTTTGAGGTGACAGATGTCTCATTACAGCATACTCAGCATCATCAATCCCTTCTTATTTCCGTATAGAGTTGAAATAGGTTGTCTCCTTGGCCTTGGTAACCTTATCAACCAAACACATAATTATTTTAATTCAACAGATAACTAGAGATCATAATTATCATAAACATCAATATGAATACACCACTTTCATTATTTTAGGAGATAAAGCAAAACCTCCAAAAGACTGTGTTCATTAAGATGGGCGGACACTATTGGAAATAAAGAGGCTATAGTACCTGTTCCTGTGAAACACTGAGAAAGTCAACTATGGGCCTTATTGCCACAGAAACAATAGATTCCCAACCCTGAATGTGACCACCCTGGGGTGAAAATGGGTATTAATAACTTTCATAATACCCCAGTTTCTGTCTGAACAACAGAAACCTGAGGGCTTCCCCTAGGTGAGAAATGTCCATATTGTCATTCAATATGGCTCATATTTTATGTTTAACAGTTTCATTTCTGTAATGCATGCAAGTTTCATTTCATGGGCTGTTCACAGTCAGCTGTAGGCAGGATATGTTTATCAGTGCTTGTGAACAGTCCACCCTCCCCACATCAGTTTTATTTCCATAGAACTCTATACACACTGTAGGATTCTTGAAACCTGCGACTTTTGGGGGAATTAACATGTCCTTTCGTGCACTGGTAATGTTTCTATAGGATTTTGAAAACTCTGTCTGATTTAGATCCTCTAATGCAAGTGGGTTTACTAGCACAGGTATAGTCTGGGACTCTGGGGGTAATTGTGGACATATCTAGCACCCTGAGTACCCTGACTTCCTGGCTACCTGGTATTTAAACTTAACAGTACATTGGGCCTTAGGTTGTCTGTCTCTTTTATACCCAACATTCCCATACATATTAAAAATTAAAAGAAAATCATTGTACCACCTTTTTTCAATGACTGGCGTGAATCCATGTATCCCTTCTACCTTGAGGGATGTTGGTGTAACCAATTTCACTCTTAGTAGCCTTACTTTATGACTTAGTATCCTCATTTGGATCTGGTAGGAATGAAAACACACTATTATGCATTTTTGTCAATTGCTTTTAAAGCGCTGCAACACATCTAGTGAGATCTGAGTGTGTGGCTTGCAATTGCTGTGGTAAATAGAGACCTGCTTCAGGTACCCACACCTCTCTTGGGAGTGTTCCTGACAAAGGAAAAAACATAAAACAATCTACTTGTTTCTGCTATTATTTTACTCAACTTGTGTTTTTTTTTTTTTTTTTTTTTACCATACAACCTTTTGTACCTTTCCGCTACTCTGTGAGTGATATGGAGTGTAAAAGGCTTTCTCAATATTTAGTGCGGATAGGATCTCTTGTAGAACCCTTCCTTTAAAGTGAGTACCCCTGTCACTTTCCATAGTTTCTGGGATTCTATACCTGCACATTACCTGGGGCAAAAGCCTTTTTCCTGTGGTTTGTACTGTACCCCTAGAGACTGGCCAGGCCTCAGGCCATCCTGAAAAATTTCTATACAAACTAAAACATGTGCATAGGGACCAGACTGTGGGAAATCAATGTAATCTATTTGAACTCCTTGGAAAGGACAGTCTGACTTAGGCGGTGCTTTTATGGGGTGCTTACAGCTCTACCAACATTGTACCTAGCACAGGTAAGACAAGAAGCAGTATATTTTGCAGCTACTCCAGGAAAACCTGGTGCTAACCAGTGTTGCATTACCAAGGTGGTCATTAGAGTCTTTGAGATATGACACGATCCGTGAGCTGCGGCTGCCACCCTCGGGTATAGGGCCTGAGATCAGACAGAAATGCTCCTCCAGCAACCAGTTACATCCTGTGTTGTACTTTTCTTCCGCCACTTCTCATGCTCCTGTGAGGGGCCTTTTTCTGCAATGATATCAAGATTGCCATACTTACAGGAGTTGGTTGCTTTCCTACGAGTGTCAGTACCCGGATAAGGACCTGTTCCAGTGCAGCCTTCTTCGCTGCTCTGTCGGCCCTTGCGTTTCCTGCAGCTTCTTCTGTGTCCTCTCTTGCATGTGCCTTGGTTTTTTTAATAAATGGCCACCTTGGTGAAACACTGGAAGACTAAGAACAGTCTCTATTATATCTGCATGCTTTTTCTTGGCTTACCAGCTGAGGTCAAAAAGTTACAAGCTTTCAAAAATATGACCAAAATCATGTCAATGTGAATGTTAACTCTTTAAAATTCACAGGCCTTTGCCAAAACCATCAGCTGCTTGTGCTTAGAACTTTAGATTAAATGCCTCTGCATTCCTTTTGTTTATTTATTGCTGTTACTACTGCATACCCAGTTACAGGCTTACCCTCCTCTGTTTATAAACATGATACATCTACATAAAGGGTCTCATCAGGGCCCCAGAGAGGAGCCTTTTTGGCAGGGCTCAACAATTCAGATTCTGCCATCATCAGCTCAAAAACAGTCATGGGGGATATTTAACAAACATTTTTTCCCCTCCCCCTCTAATGCCTGCTCCTGTACTGGAAGTAAACTGGCTTAAAAACATTGCACCTGTTTTATCCAGAAGCTCTTTTGCAGGCTGTGGCCCGCACACAGCTTGAGGATCCTTTTATCACTGGGTCAAGCTGGCAAGAGGCATATGCTACATACTGGATTAATGGGCACTTCATCTGAAACTGAACACTGACATTTTAACTCAACACAAACATATTTTTTTTTTTAAATGACTTCCCTTTTCCTTTGAAGCCAGGCAGGAAACCACTCTCACCCCTGCTACTGTTATTCCTACTGTAAACCTTTCGGACGCTTCTGATGGGGACATGCGGACACAGGTTAGCTGAATACCTTATCTACTGTCCATCTTCTGGGGTAGAGGGGGTGGTTGCAATTCTTTGCTCTAATGTCCTGTCTTTACACTATTTGTAGTAGGTCACTTTTTATACACCCATAATGACAGGGAGTAATGTACTTTTATCTTTCAAACAAATATCCTCTAAAACGTTGTCCCGAATTTCAAAAAAATCTTATTAGAGGTTCCCCTTTGGTTACGGAGGATGCCCCTAAAATACCACTTAAAATACCATAATTATATAAAAAGTTATTCTATTTTAAAACTTTTGGCTCAGTGCCAATAGGGTTCAATGGTCATGTTAATTGCGGTAACCCTTAATGTCTAAACAAAGATTCTTGGTTTAAAGGGCAACATATTATTTTTCATCTTAGTTTAATTTAATACAGAATAACCCCAAAAATATCATATGCCGTTCATTTATCATATAAAGAAACAATCTTTTTCTCCGTGCTACAAACTCCCAGCTTATAAAACTACTTCTTCTTTTTATATCAAAGACACAGAGCCTGTTTTTTTTTTTTCCTGTCTTAAAAGTAACCACGACAGGCTTATGAATTAAAGGGCAATGAGCATCCTTACTTTTCTTATGAATACAAGATTTGCTGTGTTTTCTCATGAAACAATTCAACACATTATTGTTTATACTTGTTTCAACTCATTTATCATAATATCAATACTCATTCAACTTCATACTCTCCTGCTTCCATATTTCTGCAACTGATTTTAAGTTTGTTCTTGCCAAATCTGTTTCATACACTTTACAAAAATCTGCCATATCCTATCTTATCTTATCCTACAACTAGGATTATTAGCTGTCCAACTACAGAACACTTTAATTGGCTGTGTAGCCCAAAAACTATGCTCCCAGAGGATTTAATCTTCGAATGCAAACTCCCTGGTCTGCCCCATTTATCTGGAAACCCTGTTACCCATACACTCTAAGGCCATGGTCCTAATGACCTTTCCCATCGACCCCTGGTCGGTATCTACGGAAACCCAGTTTCCCATTTCACTGTTATCCAAAAAATAGAATAACTACCTCTAACTTCCGAGTTCTCTGTGACTTGGAATTACCTCTAACTTCCAAGTTCTCTGTGACTTGGAATTACCTCTAACTTCCGAGTTCTCTGTGACTTGGAATTACCTCTAACTTCCGAGTTCTCTGTGACTTGGAATTACCTCTAACTTCCGAGTTCTCTGTGACTTGGAATTACCTCTATCTTCCGAGTTCTCTATGACTTGAAATTACCTCTAACTTCCGAGTTCTCTGTGACTTGGAATTACCTCTAACTTCCGAGTTCTCTGTGACTTGGAATTACCTCTAACTTCCAAGTTCTCTGTGACCTGGACTTAAAAACAGCCTATTACCATATGCATATGTTTACATATATACTATAACATAGAGATAGAAACCTTTACATGTATATGAAATGTCAGGCTAAAACAGTCATATACATTCAATGCTTGCTACATCTCAAATGGACACTCCGAAATGAGACCGCTTTACCAGAACACAACTGGGGGTCATGTTCCTGCGTGTCCAAGACACCCACAGTGGTGAGGGTTGACCCAACCTCACCTTTCGCAACAAACAACAAATGTTAGTAGCAATATATACACCGACTAAGGGTTTAGGTTCTTTAAGAGGGTATTACGTCAAAAATAAAACAGAGTTACCTGGACGTCATTGGATGGACTGAAAAACATTGTAAGCAGACAATGGGCTTACCTGGCCAGATATTTTCAGTGTATCCAATGCAGTCCAGATGTCTCACTCCGTCCGCAGATGACGTCACCTCTCCTGGCTGGCTCGCCAAATTGTTGTGGAATTTTTCCTCAGGTACAAAATACCTGTTACCTGTTAGTCATTGATACCAAATCAGACAATATATAGCTATATATATAATGAGATCAGACAACTCTCAAGATGGCTGAATCATAGTGACCTGATTTATTACAACATTGCTGGAGTTTAAATATACTCAAAAATGGGTTTGTCATTACAATCTGACGTACAAGAAATGGGTTGTTATTAACATCTTTTATCCAATCAAAGTTAACAACTAATTATAGTAAGCATTATGTCAATCTAGATCGTGATTCTCTGTCATAAAGGGAAATTTCTTGGTGACACACAATAAAAGTTCCAAAGGGGCTTTTTAGAAGATATTATTGGCTTTGTGGTCAGCTGTCCAGACAGAGTTGATATTCTGAGAGATAGGGAATTTCCACTGTTTCGGTCATCTGATATATTCTTAGCCTTTGCAAGCTCAGTGACACATGTAAAGAAATCAAAGTAAAATGAGATTAACTCAAAAGACATTTTGTTTAAGATAACCATTCTAAATGCCAGTCAATGCATCCTGTAAAGGCCAATAAGGTATTCAGAAAATGCGAGATAGGTATGCCAGGACAAGACTGAGAGTCAAATTTTTTCCAAATTTACCAATGATGAGTTTGAAAGGAAGTGGGAAGATAATTGACAGACTTGCTCCCTCAATGTGATGACTTTATTAACGTCTGAATAGCAGTCATAGATGGATGGTCTGGATAAGGAGTTTGGGAATTTGATGGTACTGTACATCGTACTCCAGTCAAGCATACATTCACCATTCAAGATAGTAAAAAAAAAAAAAAAAACCTGAAGGAATACAGCAAGCAGTTATTGATTTTTTAGGAGAAAAACTTTTTGAGGTACAAAATGGCTTTTAGTGGGGTAGAGCCTATTGGTAGATTACACAAACTAGTAATAAATGGGGTCCCAAACACACCCTGTTAAAAATTCAGGACAGGAAATTTGTATTACAGTCACTATCAGGTCCATCATCTCTTTGTTTGAAGTAGAACTATAGACAAAGCTTTTTGTTGGATAGAGTAAGGGGTGGTTATAACCCCTCAAATACTTATATGGGACATCCGTGTTCATTGCACAGTGTAAATTTGCTGTCCTCTCAAAATAACTTAACACACAGCCATTAATGTCTAAACCGCTGGAAACAAAAGTGAGTACACCCCTAAGTAGAAATATCCAAATTGGGCCCAAACTGTCAATATTTTGTGTGGCCACCATTATTTTCCAGCACTGCCTTAACCTTCTTGGGCATGGAGTTCACCAGAGCTTCACAGGTTGCCATTGGAGTCCTCTTCCACTCCTTCATGACAACATCACGGAGTTGGTGGATGTTAGAGACCTTGCGCTCCTCCACCTTCCATTTGAGGATGCCCCTCAGATGTTCAATGGGGTTTAGGTCTGGAGACATGCTTGGCCAGTCTATCACCTTTACCCTCAGCTTCTTTAGCAAGGCAGTGGTCATTTTGGAGGTGTGTTTGGGGTCGTTATCATGTTGGAATACTGCCCTGCGGGCCGGTATCTGAATGGTGGGGATAGTGCTCTGCTTCAGTATGTCACAGTACATGTTGGCATTCATGGTTCCCTAGCTCCCCAGTGCCGGCAGCACTCACACAGCCCCAGACCATGACACTCTCACCACCATGCTTGACTGTAGGTAAGACACACTTGTCTTTGTACTCCTCACCCGACTGCCGCCACACACGCTTGACACCATCTGAACCAAATAAGTTTATCTTGGTCTCATCGGACCACAGGGCATGGTTCCAGTAATCCATGTCCTTAGCCTGCTTATCTTCAACAAACTGTGTGTGGGCTTTCTTGTGCATCATCTTTAGAAGAGGCTTCCTCCATGCAGACCAATTTGATGCAGTGTGTGGCGTATGGTCTGAGCACTGACAGGCTGACCCCCCACCCCTTCAACCTCTGCAGCAATGCTGGCAGCACTCATAAGTCTATTTCCCAAAGACAACCTCTGGAAATGACACTGAGCACGTTCACTCAATTTCTTTGGTCGACTATGGCTAGGCCTGTTCTGAGTGGAACCTGTCCTGTTAAACCGCTGTATGGTATTGGCCACTGTGCTGCAGCTCAGTTTCAGTGTCCTGGCACTCTTCTTATAGCCTAGGCCATCTTTACATAGAGCAACAATTCTTTTTTTCACATCCTCAGAGAGTTCTTTGCCATGAGGTGCCATGTTGAACTTCCAGTGACCAGTATGAGAGAGTGAGAGCGATAACATCAAATTTAACACACCTGCTCCCCATTCACACCTTGTAACACTAACGAGTCACATGACACCAGGGGGGAAAAATGGCTAATTGGGCCCAAATTGGACATGTTCACTTAGGGGTGTACTCACTTTTGTTGCCAGCAGTTTAGACATTAATGGCTGTGTTGAGATATTTTGAGGAGACAGCAAATTTACACTGTTATACAAGCTGTACACTCACTACTTTACATTGTAGCAAAGTGTCATTTCTTCAGTGTTGTCACATGAAAAGATGTAATAAAATATTTACAAAAATGTGAGGGGTGTACTCACTTTTGTGAGATATTGTAAATATCACAGCCTTTTCTCAATACTTTGTTGAAGCACCTTTGGCACCAATTACAGCCTCAAGTCTTTTTGCGTATAATGCCACAAGGTTGGCACACCTATTTTTTGGCAGTTTCTCCCATTCTTCTTTGCAGGACCTCTCAAGCTCCATCAGGTGGATGGGGAGCGCCGCTGCACAGCCATTTTCAGATCTCTCCAGAGATAATCATCAATTGGGTTCAAGTCTGGGCTCTGGCTGGGACACTCAAGGACATTCACAGAGTTGTCCTGTAGCTACTCCTTTGTTATCTTGGCTGTGTGCTTAGGGTCGTTGTCCTGTTAGAAGATGAACCTTCGCCCTTGCTGAGGTCCAGGGGACTCTGGAACAGGCTTTCATCAGGGATGTCTCTGTACATTGCTGCATTCATCTTTCCCTCAATCCTGACTAGTCTCCCAGTTCCTACCACTGAAAAACATCCCCACAGCATGATGCTGCCACCGCCATGCTTCACTGTAGGGATGGTATTGGCCAGGTGCTGAGCAGTGCCTGGTTTCCTCCAAACATGACGCTTGCCATTTAGGCAAAAAAGTTCAATCTTTGTTTCCTCAGACCAGAGAATTTTGTTTCTCATGGTCTAAGAGTCCTTCAGGCAGTGGCGGCCTGTGCATAGGGGGCGCCAGGGCGCCACCCCCCTAAAAAAAAGGAAAAAAAAAATTACAAAAAGAGCAATAAAGGGGGGTGGGGTTTACGACCCAGAAGAGGCGCCGATTGGCTGCCTTCTGGGGGCGTAACCTGGGCGCAGGGCACAGCGCTAGGACACCCCCACTTTTGTGATTTCCTGGCTGTGATTGGTCCAGTCTCCAGCCTGGACCAATCATCATCCAGGACATCTGATGCTGACCCTGCTGACGTCGCGTGCGTCAGTCACGCACCATCACCGGCCTATCCTCTGATCGTTCATCCTCTGATCACCCATCCTGTACCGCAAGTTGTCTCCCCCCGCAGTCTCCATTGATTTGGGAGTGAAGTGTGCAGTTCTCCGGAGTGGAGGAGATCGGGGAAGCCAGGCTCGGAGGATGTGGTTGAACTGAACATGCAAAGCAACATATTTTGTTCATGACTTCAGCCCCAGAGGAAGTGCAGACACCGCATAGCCCAGCACAGCCTGTCCCCGTCCTCCGGGGATCTTCCTGACTCCTATTAGTCGCTGTCACCTGCGAGCTGCTCAGCCAGCCTGAAAACTTTACTGCTGTGCTACTGATTGCTATGTACACAGTGCCTGCTGGCTGCTGAGAGGAGAGTGCTGCGATCTGACTACGGGGCAACATACAGTACTACAGGTAATCCTCATCATCATCATCAACACACTGCTCAGGGGGGGGGTCATTACACTGCATGGAGGTCATCATTATACTGATCAGGTGGTCATTATTACGCCCGGGGGACTTCTGCAGCCAGCGCTGTCTTTTCTCAGACTCAGATGCTCTATACTTTAGAACTGAATTGTAAAAGTGCTGTCAATGATTAGCTTGAACTGTGTGCTCAGGAGGGGGTCGCTGACTGAGGGGGCAGTGAATCCTTGTATCAGCTCTATTGGTAGCTAGATATTCCAGTGGGAGGCTGAGACTGGCTGCTTCCGAGGTAAGGGGGGGGGGGGGATGTTTGTGCAAAGGTGAGGGCAGTGGGAAAGCAGGGCTCAAAGCTAGATAGAGCAGCAGAATGCAGAGTTTAGCTGTTGAGGGAGGGTTAGGAAGTGGCTGAAGACTGTAGAGATGTGTGAGAGAAGGGTGCAGAGTAAGGATGATCGAACTTTTGAAAAGTTCGGTTCGGCCAGAACATCCGAACTTCCCGAAAGTTCGGCCCGGATTTCAGAACCCCATTGAAATCAATGGGACCCGAACTTCGGTAATCAAAAAACACCATTTTGAAGCCCCAAAACCCAATAAATGCCCCTAAAAAGTGCCTAGGGTTCTGGGTCATGTCCCATTAACTATTAATCACACAAAAAAAAGTTCTTAAAAATTGTAATTTTTGATAAAAAAAAGCCAGTTATTGAAAAAAAAAAGAGAGATTTTTTGATTTTGACTTTGGATTTAGTATCTGGGGGGTCTAAAAGGTGTGCATGTGAAGTTTCAGCTCTGTAGCATGTCCAGAACCATGAAAAAAAAAAAGATAATTTTTCAGTAGAACAGGGATGTGGGACCCTCCTTTAACTTTAACACCTATATGATCTTTTTTTCTGGTCCTGGACATGCTACAGAGCTGAAACTTCACAGGTACACCTTTTAGACCCCCCAGACACAAAATCACACAAAAGAAAGTTTTTAAAAATTGTCATTTTTGATAAAAAAAAAAGCCAATTATTGAAAAATTAGAAAAAAAAAAAAAAAGAGATTTTTTGATTTTTACTTTGGATTTAGTATCTGGGGGGTCTAAAAAGTGTACATGTGAAGTTTCAGCTCAGCAGAAATATATGCTTGCGCTAATGAAATAATTTACAGTAATATATTTCTGCTACTATCACACCTATATATGTCTAGGTGTGTATATAAATATATGTATGTGTGTATATAGACCACTATACACAAGTTCAGATGTTTTGCCTGCCTCAAAAGAACCCCAAAAAATGCCAAAAAAAAACGCTAGCGTCCAAAAAAAAATGCCCAGGTGTGTTTTTGCTGGCATTTTTTGGGGGGTTTTGGAGGCAGGCAAAACATCTGAACTTGTGCACAGTACCACTATACACAAGTTCAGATGTTTTTCCTGACTGCAAAGAACCAAAAAAAATGCCTTCTGTTAAACCGGCAAGGTGTTACAGCAGAGAAGCCATATTCCACAGCTGAAAGTTTTCTAATACAAACAATCTTTTTTTTTTATGGTTCTGGACATGCTACAGAGCTGAAACTTCACATGTACACTTTTTAGACCCCCCCAGATACTAAATCCAAAGTAAAAATCAAAAAATCTCTTTTTTTTTTTTTTTTTTAATTTTTCAATAATTGGCTTTTTTTTATCAAAAATAACAATTTTTAAGAACTTTTTTTTGTGTGATTTTGTGTCTGGGGGGTCTAAAAGGTGTACCTGTGAAGTTTCAGCTCTGTAGCATGTCCAGAACCAGAAAAAAAAAGGATTGTATGTATTAGAAAACTTTCAGCTCTGGAATATGGCTTCTCTGCTGTAACACCTTGCCGGTTTCAAAGCAGGCATTTTTTTGGGTTCTTTGCAGTCAGGAAAAACATCTGAACTTGTGTATAGTGGTACTGTGCACAAGTTCAGATGTTTTGCCTGCCTCCAAAACCCCCCAAAAAATGCCAGCAAAAACACACCTGGGCATTTATTTTTGACGCTAGCGTTTTTTTGGCATTTTTTGGGGTTCTTTTGAGGCAGGCAAAACATCTGAACTTGTGTATAGTGGTATATATACACACATAATTATATGTATATAGACACCTAGCCATATATAGGTGTGATAGTAGCAGAAATATATTACTGTAAATGATTTCATTAGCGCAAGCATTTATTTCTGCTACTATCACACCTATATATGTCTAGGGGTATATATACAGACATATATGTCTATATATACCCCCTATACACATGTTCAGATGTCATGTCTGACATCAAACATGTCCTCAAAAAAGCACTGGCAGTGGCAGCCCCTGCAGCATAAAAAATGCTTGTGGGTGAGAAGCCATATTGGTGTGCCGAAGCAATTCAGAGAAATGATCATTTCTCTATAGCGGTCACCCTGCTATGGAAGGGTTTTGTCACCCTGCCATAGCAGTCACTGCCAGTTAACCCTACACTACACTACGGTCCCCTGACACTTAACACTTTCCCTACAGAAACTAAATTTTTGAAGCTAACTTAAGTGTAAAGGAACACTCTAACTACACTAGATATCCCTTTCCTGACACTAATAAATGCTAAATGACACTTTTAAAGTAAAATTAACAGAACTGCTTCCACTCTCTTCCATGTCCAGTATAACAATGCTAGGAATATGGCGGGGCGATCTTATATACTGGGGGGCGTATTCACTAATGATTGGTCTAGGGACCCCCTAGTCACTCCAATCACATTCCTAGCATTCTCCTGCCCCCTCAATTGGCTTTTGCTAATGGTTCTGGTCCAATCACAGGCTTTTAAAGCCCATTTCCTGAAGGATTGCATTTTGGTCGGTTCTGGTTGCCGAATTCCGAACTTTTTGGGCAAAAAGTTCTAAATTCGGCCGAACCTCGAACACCCAATGTTCGGGCCGAACCGATGGTGGACCCGAACCGTTCGATCATCCCTAGTGCAGAGTAAGCTTTGGATGTGGGGGCAGAAGTGCACTCTTTGCATAGCCCTCCTGTGTATTATCCTGTATTGAACCCAGCGCTCTGTGTATTACGCTCTCCTAACCCAGCACTCTGTGTATTACGCTCTCCTAGCCCAGCGCTCTGTGTATTACGCTCTCCTAGCCCAGCACTCTGTGTATTACGCTCTCCTAGCCCAGCGCTCTGTGTATTACGCTCTCCTAACCCAGCACTCTGTGTATTACACTCTCCTAACCCAGCGCTCTATGTATTACGCTCTCCTAGCCCAGCACTCTGTGTATTACACTCTCCTAACCCAGCACTCTGTGTATTACACTCTCCTAACCCAGCGCTCTATGTATTACGCTCTCCTAGCCCAGCACTCTGTGTATTACACTCTCCTAACCGAGCACTCTGTGTATTACGCTCTCCTAACCCAGCGCTCTGTGTATTACGCTCTCCTAGCCCAGCACTCTGTGTATTACACTCTCCTAACCCAGCGCTCTATGTATTACGCTCTCCTAGCCCAGCACTCTGTGTATTACACTCTCCTAACCCAGCACTCTGTGTATTACGCTCTCCTAACCCAGCACTCTGTGTATTACACTCTCCTAACCCAGCGCTCTGTGTATTACGCTCTCCTAACCCAGCGCTCTGTGTATTACGCTCTCCTAACCCAGCACTCTGTGTATTACGCTCTCCTAACCCAGCACTCTGTGTATTACGCTCTCCTAACCCAGCGCTCTGTGTATTATGCTCTCCTAACCCAGCACTCTGTGTATTACGCTCTCCTAGCCCAGCACTCTGTGTATTACGCTCTCTTCATCAATGACCCCTGCATGAGCATTGCTCTGTCCCACCTAAATATATGTTCTGCAGATTACCCATCAAATTACTCCTCTAGAGATCTGCAGAACATTCCTCTGTCCCATCTAGATTTATGGTCTGCAGATTATCTAATCACACAGACCCTTCTACAGATAGGCACAATATAGTTCTCTTCTATCTGTAGAAGGGTCTGTGTGATTAGATAATCTGCAGACCATAAATCTAGATGGGACAGAGCAATGTTCTGCAGATCTGTAGAGGGGTAAGTGATGGGGATAATCTGCCGAACATATAAATAGATGGGCACAATATAGTTCTCTTCTATCTATCTGTCCCATCTAGATTTATGGTCTGCAGATTATCTAATCACTGACCCCCTCTAGAGATCTGCATTGTCATTTTTCTTCCATTTTCCTTCCACTTCACAATTTTGTGCCTGTCTATCACATAAAATACATTTAAGTTTTTAGTTGTAAATAACATGACAAAATGTGGATTATTTCAAGGGGTGACTATGAATACTTTTTCAAGGCACTGTTCCTTGATTACTGAAGGCCCCTTTCACACTTGTGTGACCTTAAAGTCACGCATTTTTTTACCGCTTTTTTGCCGCAAAGCAATACCTAATACATTTTTTCTTTTTGCGCCCCCCCCCCAAAAAAATTTTGAGCACCAGCCGCCACTGCCTTCAGGTGCCTTTAGGTAAACTCCAGGTAGGCTGCCATATGGCCACTCTACCATACAGGCCTGATTGGTGGAGTCCTGCAGAAATGGTTGTTCTTCTGTAAGGTTCTCCTCTCTCCAAAGAGAAATGCTGGAGCTTTGTCAGGGTGACAATTGGGTTCTTGCTCATCTCCCTGACTAAGGCCCTTCTATCCCAAACACTTAGTTTGGCAGGGCAGCCCACTCTAGCAAGAGTCCTGGTGGTTCCAAACTTCTCCCATTTACAGGTGATGGATGCCACTGTGATCATTGGGACCTTCAATGCTGCAGAAATGTTTCTGTACCCTTCCCCTGATCTGTGCCTCCATACAATCCTGTTTCAGAGGTCTACAGACAATTCCTTGGACTTCATGGCTTGGTTTGTGCTTTGACATGCACTGTTACCTGTGGGACCTAATATAGACAGGTGTGTGCCTTTCCAAATCGTGTCCAATCAACTGAGATTACCACAGGGGGACTCCAATCAAGTTGTAGAAACATCTCAAAGATGATCAGTGGAATTGGGATGCACCTGAGCTCAATTTTGAGTGTCAATGTGAATACTTATGTACATGTGATTTTTTTGTTTTTTATTTTTAATAAATTTGCAAATATTTCAAACAAACTTCTTTACCATTGTCATTATGGGGTATAGTTTGTAGAATGCTGTGAAAAATAATGAATGTAATCCGTTTGGAATAAGGCTGTAAATTAACAAAATGTGGGAAAAGTGAAGCGCTGTGAATACTTTCCGGATTCACTGTATATACATAGCACAGATCCCTGTATGTGTATTGGTCTAGTCCTCCTCATCCAATCACCAACATAATTACCATTAAAAATATCCATATCATTTATAAGCTGACCCAAATGCATATGTTTCATCAATCTTACCCAACACCAATTAGACAACACGCAACGCATTGCATACCTTCATCAAATTGTGCAAGATACAAATGCCCTAGAGGTGACTTTGCTCCTGTAATATGACAGCGCCCAATTATTGCAAAGTTCTGGCAAAAGGTGGTAGAGGCTCTATCTGCAGTATTGTCTATACAAGTGCCCCTAACACCGAAGGTTTGTCTCCTGGGTATCCTTGATGAGGAGATCTGGCCACGATACACGGGAACGCTATTAACCGTTTATGGACCGCCCACCGTGTATTTACGTTGGTACTTTGATGTTAAATACCGGGGTTATAGCAGCAGATAGCTTTAACATAAGGGCGGTCCCATCGGCAGATTTGCCGTGGGATCACCTTTATGGGTGGTGGGAGAGGTGCCCCCCCCACCCCCCCGCTGCTTCCCGGTCGTTTTCCCTGCTTACTGGAGTTGTCGGTAGCGGGGAAAACGATCCTGTCCGCTGTCCTCTCAGGCAGAAAGTCGAGTGAGGGCAAGCTGGCCCCCCACTCCACTCTATGGCCTTGGAGGACCGGAGCGATGTCATATGTCACTTCCCAGCAACTGCCTTACAGAGCCCATTTTTTTTTCATCATGAAAAAAAAATAACTGTAGATGTAAGATGTGAGGTCTTTTTGACACCAGATCTCACATTAAAGAGGCCCTGTCATTCTTATTTCCATTACAAGGGAAGTTTATATTACTTGTACAGGCAGTCCCCGGGTTACAACCAAGATAGGGTCTGTAGGTTTGTTCTTAAGTCGAATTTGTTTGTAAGTCGGAACAGGTACATTTTTTAATTGTAACTCCAGCCAAAAGAATACATTTTAAGTTTTCTGGATAGCATAGGGAAGGGTTAAAACCCTTGTAACATTTGTTTTGCTGTCTGTACCCCTGTTCAGAAGATTTCACCTCACTATCTGTCCCCATCACAACTGTAGTTTGAAAATTTTGGGTTGTTCTGGAAACAAAGATTAGTGATAAAGCTTCTGTGGAGACTAGTGATGAGCCGAACAACGCACCCAGCCCCCCCCCCCCGCCCCCCAGTTCGGTTTGCACCAGAGCACCGCGAACGGGGGAAAAGTTTGTACGAACATGCAAACTCCATTAAAATCTATGGGACTCGAACATGAAAAATCAAAAGTCCTAATTTTAAAGGCTTAAATGCAAGTTATTGCCAAAACAAAGTGTATGAGGACCTGGGTACTGCCCTGGGAGATATTTACCGATGCAAACATTTTTTTAAAAAACAATAATTTTTACAGGAGCAGTGATTTTAATGATGTTTAAACTGAAACAATAAAAATTAAAAATTTCTTTAAATATCGTGCCTGGGGGGCCCCCTTAATGTGCCTGTAAAGTGGTGCATTTGTACGATGTATGTAGCCTGCTGCAGCAATACTGACATTTCTAAAGGAAAAAATGTAAACTTGCTCACGGCTGTAATGTATTGTCGGCTCCTGGCAATACAGATAAAAAAAGCATGAAAATGGCGTGGGGTCCCCCCTTCCAGTCCATAGCAGACCCTTTGGGTCCATACCATACCCCCCTTCCAGTCCATACCAGACCCTTATCTGAGCAAGCAGCCTGGCTGGACAGGATGGGGGGGAGCCGAGCGAGCGCCCCCCCCCCTTCTGAACCATACCAATACCAGGCCACTTGCCCTCAACATGGGGAGGGTGCTTTGGGGTGCCCCCCAAAGCACCTTGTCCCCATGTTGATGGAGACAAGGGTCTCTTCCTGACAACCCTGGGCTGTGGTTGTGTGGGTCTGCGGGTGGAAGGCTTATCGGAATCTGGAAGCCCCCTTTAATAAGGGGGCCCCCAGATCCGGACCCCCATGTGAATGTATTTTGGGTACATCGAACCCCTACCCATTCACCAAAAAAGTGTACAATAAAAATTAAAGCCAATTTTGGACAAGTCCTTTATTAAAAAAATTTATAGTGTCCCCCCGATGTAAATCCATCATCAATCATCAATCACGCCGCCCGCTGCACCCGAAAAATAGAAAGAAAAAAAAAGAAGCTCTTGCCTCTTCAGACGCTTCCCGTGTAATGAGCTGTTTGGGTTTGACAGCTCTTTTATAGGAATCTGACATCATGAGCGCCCCATAATGTACTGCTCAGGTGCAGTGAATAAATTACTGACGTCGTCAGAAGGGGCGGTGTCACCGGATGGTGTCCCCGCCCCTTTCCTTTAAAAGAACTGTCACAGCTCCAGCAGCTCATTACGCCGGAGGTGTCTGAAGTGGCGGGAGCATTTTTTTTCTCTTTTCTATTTTTCGGGTGCGGTGGCGGGGCGAATTACCTGAGAAAGGCCCCATTTGTTTGTGTGTTCACCGAACACATGAACACCCGATGAACACCCGGAGACTGTAATAAGAATAAAAGTGATCAAAAATTTTTTTTTTTAAAGGATAGTTTAAAAATGAAAAATAAAATAGAGAATAAAAATAATAATTAAAGAGCTCTGTCCCCGTTAGCTTGCGCGCAGAAGCAAACGCATAGGCAAGTTGCACCCACATATGTAAATGGTGTTCAAACCACACATGTAAGGTATCGCCGCGATCGTTAGAGCCAGAGCAAAAATACTAGCCCTAGACCTCCTCTGTAATTCTAAAATGGTAACCTGTAGAAGAAAGTGTCGCCTATGGGGATTTTTAACTACCAATGTTTGTCGCCATTCCACGAGCGTGCGCAATTTTGAAGCATGAAATGTTGGGTATCTATTTACTTGGCGTAACATTATCTTTCATTTTATAGAAAAAAATGGGCTAACTTTACTGTTTTCTTGATTTTTAATTTAAAAAAATTAAATTTTTCCAAAAAAAATGTGTTTTGTAAGACCGATGCGCAAATACAGTGTGATAAAAAATATTGCAACCATCTCCATTTTATTCTCTGGATACAACCGGTCAATCAAATTCTGCCCTATGAGAAATTGGTGTTCGAACAATGGGGATTTCCAAAAAAATGCAACAAAATTTGGGAAATATGGACCTCTTCAACTCTGACTATATAGATTTACTTGTTATGATCTATAATTTTCTTGCTTAATACTCGATGTTTTAAAGGTTCCAACTATAGTCACTGTATGTCATGTATGCACTCATTGCTTACACTTATTGTTGCACCGTTTTCAGACCTTACCTTGTTATTGCAATAACTTATATGGAAATTAAGCATTATTTGATTTTGTATTCTGCATTTTTATCTCTTGCAATAAAAAGAGTTAAAAAAAAAAAAATACTTTAGGCAAAAAAAAAAAAAAAAAATCTCTTTATATCAATTGTACATCATTTCACCAATCTATGTATTGTAAAAAAAACAAAACAAGAAAAAACAAAAAAAAAAAAAAAAACAATGTTATGCTTGTTTTGAATTGAGTGTGTTAGACTTGTTTACTCACTCAAGGTTCCTGCATGGTCATGTGACTTTAAGCCCCGCCCACTGCACAGCCCCACCTACTGCATTGTCATGTGATTTTAAGCCCCGCAAAAAATGGCATTGAGGTGTCATCATTTAAAAAAAAAAAAAACAATTTACTTTATAGTAATTTAAAATTACTTTAAATATAGATACAATGTGCAGACACTCATAGAGCTGTTATACAAATATAAAGATTTGAATTTTCAGCCATGTGTTATTTTCAGATTTAATCCCCAGCTCAAAATAACTGACATTGCTTAGAAAAAAAAAACTTGTTTACACACTCAAGGTACCTGCATGGTCATGTGACTGTAAGCCCCGCCCACTACACAGCCCCACCCACTGCATGGTCATGTGACTAAGCCCCGCCCACTGGCACTGTGGGTCTATATAAGGAGCTGCGCAGCAGTTGGTGGTCATTCACTCTGTGTCTTGTGATCAGAGAGGAAGCGATCGCTGTGTGTTGTGTTTTCTATTATCTGATATCGCTCAGAATTGGAGAATGACATTTTATCGCAGAATAGAGAAGGAAGAAAAGGTTTCTCTGAACATCACCAAAGAGAAACCTGCAGATAGAATTGATTCCTTGTTAGAGGATCACCAGCCCGCTGAAATGCCAAACGCTACGACCCCCCCAAAAAAGGGGAAGTGGCGGGCGTTTAAGCGCGGAGCAAGGAGAGTTTTTAAATGCGTTTTCCCGTGTTTTGGGAAAAAAGAGAAGGAGGAAATTACAACAGGCGAGGATGGTAAGTGAAATCTAATAACTCCGACATCCACTGACTGAGCCCCACCATTACCATTACAATATCTGTACACAAAATAACCCAGAAATGTACATCATTTATATATAATGTCACCAAACATGTCATTTATGTGTCCCAATGGAGAACACACACATTATAGAAACATATTACTATTTTAGGCAACATTCACAAAGCTATGGGAGTCTCATTTTCAAATCTCACTGGACTCAACTGAAAATAACTGACATTTTTCTAAAATTACCATCCCCCATCCTGCAGTGTTATCTTTATAATCGGAGACTCTGCAATGTACTGGGGTCACTCCTGTATACATAACATGGACATTGCTATACATATGTAGAACTACTCCCATGGGAGCTGCTGATTACGGGTTCCCCTGGGTTACCATTAGCAACAACATGAGAGTTTGACATTTTCCCAAGTGTTTTAGCTCAGTCAGGAAACAGTCCGGTAGCTTTGGTTTTTGTGTTTATATTTGGAACTTGGATAGGAGAAGGGAATGAGTGGGATACTCCAACTTTATACAACTCAGCACAATTGGCTGGGAGGTCTTGAAAATGCTGAGTAACGCTGAGTAACGCTAGTCACGGCTAGGCCGCTGCTTCACTTTGCCCTTGGCTGTGAAGTATCAGTGAATGAGCTTTCTAAGGTAATCTGTACTGTACTGCTGAACAACTTCAGGGCCCTTCCTGGCACCCCCTCTTTGTTCCGAATCTTCAGGGTCAACTACACGGCACCCCCTTTACTGATACACTTCCTGTGTGAGTTGGCTCCTTGATCCCCTGACTTCTATGGAGTGGTCCCCTCTCTCAGGCAGACCCTTAGGCAAATCCTGTGGTACTCACAATACTGTTTTTCCCACAAGACTCTGCCAGCAGCTCCACTGTCAGCACTCTGCATCCTTCTGCAGCTCAGCCCCACACCTGGTTTACTAGGCCGACCACCTGAACCACCTTCCTAACACCTGCAGGAGGAGAGACAGCCATCCACCTCCTCCTGGGACTTTGTTCCCGCCAAAAGACACCCTGTCACATTCTCCCTCCGGATTTATTGCCAATCCCAGGATGCATTGCAGCAATGCCCTCCCACTGAGACAGCCATAAACCCTGGTGTGCTACTGGTTAGGTTTCCTCCACTGTCCAACAAGATCCCTCATTGGACACAGTGGGGACACTCCTCCAGACCCAGTAAATCACACCTGGAAATATGTGACAAGCAAAACTAACAGATCTGGCTCCCCTAATAAGCAGAACAAACCACTTGATGCAGTTTCCTAGCACCTACCAAGTTGGGTGCTACACATACATAATGTATACCAGGATCCCTGTTATATACACATACCGGGATCCCTGCTATATACACACATCGGGATCCCTGATATATAAACATACCGGGATCATTGCTATATACACATACCGGGATCACTGCTATATACACATACCGGGATCACTGCTATATACACATACCGGGATCATTGCTATATACACATACCGGGATCATTTCTATATACACATACCGGGATCCCTGCTATATACACATACCGGGATCCCTGCTATATACACATACCGGGATCCCTGCTATATATACATATCGGGTTCTCTGTTATATACACATACCGGGATCATTGCTATATACACATACCGGGATCCCTGCTATATACACATACCGGGATCCCTGCTATATACACATACCGGGATCCCTGCTATATATACATATCGGGTTCTCTGTTATATACACATACCGGGATCATTGCTATATATACATACCGGGAACACTCTTATGTACACATACCGGGATCACTCTTATATACACATAGTGAGACCATTGCTATATACACATACCAAGATTCCTGTTATATACACATACCGGGATCATTGCTATATATACATACTGGGAACACTCTTATATACACATACCAGGATCCCTGCTATATACACATACTGGGATCCCTATTATATACACATACCAGGATCACTGCAATATACACATACCAGGATCACTGCTATATACACATACCGGGATCACTGCTATATACACATACCGGGATCACTGCTATATACACATACCGGGATCACTGCTATATACACATACTGGGATCACTGCTATATACACATACCGGGCTCTCTGCTATATACACATACCGGAAACACTGCTATATACACATACCGGAAACACTGCTATATACACATACAGAGATTCCTGTTGTATACACATACTGGGATCACTGCCATATACCGGGTTCTCTGCTATATACACATACACATACCGGGATTACTGCTATGTACACATACTGGGACCATTGCTATATACTCATACCAAGATTCCTGCTCTATACACATACTGGGATCCCTGCTATATACACATACTGGGATCCCTGCTATATACACATACTTGGATCCCTGCTATATACACATACCAGGAACATTGCTATATACACATACCGGGATCCCTGCTATTTACACATACTGGGATCCCTACTATATACAGTATCTCACAAAAGTGAGTACACCCCTCACATTTTTGTAAATATTTTATTATGTTTAACCCATCACTAGCCGGTGAGTAAGGGCACATAAGGGGGGGGGGGGGGGGACACAACGGCACTTGCTGGAACATACTGGCACTGGAAGAATAAGATAACCAGCACTTTAACCACTTCTGGACCGGAAGGAATTGCCCCCTTGATGACCTTTAACCACTTGCCTTCTGTGCACTTAAACACCCTTCCCATCCAGGCCAATTTTCAGCTTTCAGCGCTGTCACGCTTTGAATGACAATTGCGCGGTCATGCTACACTGTACCCATATGAAATTTTTATCATTTTTTTCACACAAATAGAGCTTTCTTTTGGTGGTATTTAATCATCTCTGGGTTTTTTATTTTTTACAAAAAAAAAAAAATAAAGACAAAAAATTTTGAAAAAAAAAAAAAGTTTTTCTTATTTTCTGCGAGTAAATTTTGAAAATAAATTTTTCTCCTTCACTGATGTGCGCTGATGAGGCGGCACTGATGGGCACTGATGAGGTGGCACTGATTGGCACTGATGAGGTGGCACTTATGGGCACTGATGAGGAGGTACTAATATGCCGCACTGATGAGCACTGATAGGCGGCACTGATAAGCGGCACTGATAGGCGGCACTGATAGGCGGCACTGATAGGCGGCACTGCTGGGCACTGAGAGGTGGCACTGAGAGGTGGCACGCTGGGCACTGAGAGGCGGCACTGCTGGGCACTGAGAGGCGCCACTGACGGGCGTCACTGATGGGCACTGAGAGGCGGCACTGATGGGCACTGGCGGATGGCACTGATGGACACTGACGGGTGGCACTGATGAGCACTGATGGGCGGCACTGATGAGCACTGGTGGGCAGCACCATCAGTGCCCACACTCAGTGCCCATAGTGCTGCCAGTCAGTGCTCATCAGTGCCTAGATGAGCAGGCACTGATGGGCACTGACTGGCAGCACTATGGGCACTGATGGGGGACACTGATGGCGGGCACTGTGGGCACTGTTGGGGGCAATGTGTGTATGTTTTTTTACCTTGCAGTAATCAGGGCACTGGTGATCAGTGCCCTGATTACATGTCTCTGTGTCCCCAGCGCTGTGAGGCTCCCCCTCCTTCCTCACACTGCAGGCTCCGTGTGAGGAAGGAGCGCCGGCGATGAGAGATGATCTCATATGTTTACATATGAGATCATCTCTCATTGGATGGTCCGATCACGTGGTGAATGGCCGCTGTGATTGGCCATTCACCACGATCTGTGATCGGCCGTGTCCAAGGGACACGGCCGACACAGATTCTCCCCGATGCGCGCTCGCGGGAGCGCGCGGGGAGCCTGCTTCTGGGAGGCCGTTTAAAAACGGCCTCCCGAAAATTCGAGTCCGCGCTGCAGCCGTATATAGGCTGTAGCGCGGATGGGATGTAGTTAATGGAAAATTGCGTGGTCGTGTGACGCTGTACCCAAATATAATTGATGTTCTTTTTTTCCCACAAATAGAACTTTCTTTTGGTGGTTATTTGATCACATGTGCGATTTTTATTTTTTGCACTATAAGCAAAAAAAGAGCGACAGTTCCGAAAAACAAAAACAATATATTTTACTTTCTGCTATATAACATTCCCCAAAAAAAAAAATGTTTTCATTCGTTTTGGCCAATTTGCATTCTGCTACATATTTTTGGTAAACAAAATCCAGCCACATGATATAAAATATACCTGAATGGTATATGAGATGCTCAGAGACTGCAGACATGGTGCACAGGAACAAACACATGTAAACGTAACTTAGAAAAAAAAGATAAATTGAAATAAACAAATCAATTATTCCATAAAAAGCACTGCAAACCTGCATGCAGAAAGGTACAGTAAATGCAGAATTGTGATGTAAATGAGCCTTTAATGAGTGACCCGGTATATATACATAGCACTGATCCCTGTATGTGTATTAGTCCAGTCCTCCTCATCCAATCACCATTATCATTACCATTAAAATATCCATAGGCAAAAAGAATAAATAAATCTGTTTATATCGATTATACATCATTTCACCAATCTATGTATTCTACCAAAAATGGCATTGAGGTGTCATCATTAAAAAAAAAAAAAAAAACAATTTACTTTAAAGTTAAAGTAATGTAAAACTACTTTAAATATAGATACAATGTGCAGACCCTCATAGAGCTGTTATACAAATATAAAGATTTGAATTTTCAGCCATGTGTCATTTTCAGATTTAATCCCCAGCTCAAAATAACTGACATTGTTTAGAAAAAAAAAACTTGTTTACACACTCAAGGTACCTGCATGGTCATGTGACTGTAAGCCCCGCCCACTACACAGCCCCACCCACTGCATGGTCATGTGACTAAGCCCCGCCCACTGGCACTGTGGGTCTATATAAGCAGCTGCGCAGCAGTTGGTGGTCATTCACTCTGTGTCTTGTGATCAGAGAGGAAGCGATCGCTGTGTGTCGTGTTTTCTATTATCTGATATCGCTCAGAATTGGAGAATGACATTTTATCGCAGAATAGAGAAGGAAGAAAAGGTTTCTCTGAACATCACCAAAGAGAAACCTGCAGATAGAATTGATTCCTTGTTAGAGGATCACCAGCCCGCTGAAATGCCAAACGCTACGACCCCCCCAAAAAAGGGGAAGTGGCGGGCGTTTAAGCGCGGAGCAAGGAGAATTTTTAAATGTGTTTTCCCGTGTTTTGGGAAAAAAGAGAAGGAGGAAATTACAACAGGTGAGGATGGTGAGTGAAATGTAATAATAACTCCGACATCCACTGACTGAGCCCCACCATTACCATTACAATATCTGTACACAAAATAAACCAGAAATGTACATCATATATATATAATGTCACCAAACATGTCATTTATGTGTCCCAATGGAGAACACACACATTATAGAAACATATTACTATTTTAGGCAACATTCACAAAGCTATGGGAGTCTCATTTTCAAATCTCACTGGACTCAACTGAAAATAACTGACATTTTTCTAAAATTACCATCCCCCATCCTGCTGTGTTATCTTTATAATCGGAGACTCTGCAATGTACTGGGGTCACTCCTGTATACATACCATGGACATTGCTATATATAAATATACTAGGATCATTCCTATATACCAGGATCACTGCTATATACACATACCGGGATCACTGCAATTACAATATATATATACCAAGATCCCTGCTATATACACATACCGGGATCATTTCTATATACACATACCGGGATCCCTGCTATATACACATACTGAGATCACTGCTATATACACATACTGAGATCACTGCTATATACACATACCGGGATCCCTGCTATATACACATACCGGGATCATTGCTATATACACATACCGGGATCATTGCTATATACACATACCGGAATCATTGCTATATACACATACCAGGATCACTGCTATATACATATACCGGGTTCCTTGCTGTATACACATACCGAGATCTCTGCTATATATACATACTGAGACCATTGCTATATACACATACCAGGATCACTGCTATACACACATATCGGGATCTCTGCTATATACACTTATTAGGATCACTGCTATATACACATATCGGGATCCCTGCTATATACACATACCAGGATCACTGCTATATACACATACCGGGATCACTGCAATTACAATATATATATACCAGGATCCCTGCTATATACATGTACTGGGACCATTACTATATACACATACCAAGATCCCTGCTGTATACACATACCGGGATCATTGCTATATACACATACCGGGATCATTGCTATATACACATACCGGGATCACTGCTATATACACACATCGGGATCCCTGTTATATACACATACTGAGATCACTGCTATATACACATATCGGGGTCACTGCCTTATACATATTCCGGGATCACAGCTAGATAAATATACCAGGACCACTACTATATACACATACCGGGATCACTGCTATAAACACATACCGGGATCATTGCTATATACACATACCGGGATCATTGCTATATACACATACTGGAATCATTGCTATATACACATACCAGGATCATTGCTATATACACATACTGGAATCATTGCTATATACACATACCGGAATCATTGCTATATACACATACCGGAATCATTGCTATATACACATACCAGGATCACTGCTATATACATATACCGGGTTCCTTGCTGTATACACATACCGAGATCTCTGCTATATATACATACTGAGACCATTGCTATATACACATACCAGGATCACTGCTATACACACATATCGGGATCTCTGCTATATACACTTATTAGGATCACTGCTATATACACATATCGGGATCCCTGCTATATACACATACCGGGATCACTGCTATATACACATACCCAGATACCTGCTATATACACATACCAGGATCACTGCTATATACACATACCGGGATCACTGCTTTATACACATACCGGGACCCTTGCTATATACACATATCAGAATCCCTGCAATATACTCATACCCAGATACCTGCTATATGCACATACTGGGATCACTGCTATATACACATACTGGGATCCCTACTATATACACATACCAGCACCACTGCTATATACACATACCAGGATCACTGCTATTTGCACATACTGGGATCACTGCTTTATACACATACCGGGATCACTGCTATATACACACACCAGAACCATTGCCACACAGACACACACACACACACACAGATCCCTACTATATACACATACGAGGATCACTGCTAGCTTAAATTCCACACTCCAAGATCTGGCTCCCAGGTCCAAAAACCACCATTTTACCCATGTATATGGAATGTTGCATACCAGAAACAGGTCATATACAGTAACACACATGAACTAGATGATTTATATGATGCAAAGTTAAGTTAAATGCTAACAATGTGAATTTTTCATTCTCTCCCTAGAAAAAAAGGATGCCTCATCCACTAGCATCAAGAAGCCATCGGATCCAGCTATCAGTGGCAAGATACCAATTCCACAGACATTGGATCCAGCTATCATTGACAAGAGGACATTGGCTTCAGGCACCAGTGATAGCAAGAAAGACAAAATTGATGAACCTATCAGAACCAGCAAACCATCCCTACCAGCCCCATTCATCAGCATTGGGTCAGGTCCTTTAACCATGGACAGCTTTATATTTCATCATTTACTGGGACAGGGAGGTTTTGGAAAGGTAAGTTATTAGGCTGATTTTCCTATAGTTTGGTCATGCATTTGTCCACCATGTGGATTGTGGATTTATGTTCATGGCAAAATGTACCCATTCCTGCATGTTCCTTGTTCACACTTGATCCTAGATCCAAAGCATGCTAGAAATGATCCTTGCAGCTTATTTCTTTTTAACATGCATGCACTATACATGAATCTAGTGTGTATTAAGCTGGCCATGTATGAATCAACATTCGGCTGGTTGAGCATGGACTGGCCGAATGTCAATCCATGTGTGACCACTGCGGTTTAACAGAAGTTGCTTTACCGATCGGCTTCTGTTCACTTGCCCCACCACATAAAAGCGGGCAATAGTCTGAAGTACTGATCTGTGTATTCTGACAATGGAGGAGTCACCCCGCTGTTAGAAAACAATAGCCAAGCAGGGAGGATTCCCTCATCCACCTCTAATGCGTGAATGGGGGAATTGGTTCTGTTTTTTTGGGGGGGGGGCTGAACAAAAACAAGCTGAACCATGTAAGGACAGCTTAAGCCCTAAATATCTGTGAACCCTGCAGATAATAGACTTAATATCTTATGATCATGGTTAGCTACCCCTAGACAACTTGGGGAGCACATGCTGGATATGTGGTACTTGACAAAAAGCAATCACCATCCTGCACTATTATTGCACCATACTTATTATGTTCTTCTTTCTTCTACAGGTTGTATTAGCGTCTCATGCTGCCTATGACCATCCGCTTGCTGTCAAGTTGGTGCAAAAGAGACATCTGGCTGGAAAAAAAGAAAATGAAGTCCTGATGGAGCGTCAATTGCTGGAGAAGACCAGACACAACGTCTTTTTCACCCATCTATTTGGTGCCTTTCAGACAAATGTAAGTCGTCTTTCCCATTCTCACCATATTAGGAGAATGTTATATGGGCTTGACCACACTGCATGGTCTGCCTTCATAAATTACCCCACCAAATCATGAATGTCCATAATTTAACCCTTATCTTTATCCCTTATTTTCACACAGGACTATCTCGTATTTGTGATGGAGTATCTGAGCGGAGGAGACCTAAAGATGGTCATAGAAGCTGTAGCACCATTTCCTGCAAGAGCCATCCAAATCCTTACATCAGAAATATTATGTGGACTGCAATTCCTCCACAGTGAGGGTATCATACACAGGTAAGGATTGGAAACATATGATTAACTATGGAGTAAATGAAGGGTGACGTCACCAAAATTGCTATCTTTAGTTATGGGTAAAATAGTAAAATCACCCCCTGGCTTCTTCTGATTCATAGATAACATAATGACAGCATTTCCTATTCCTGTCCCTTATAAAATCTACAGAAGTCTTAGTGCTCCTGTTTCATTTTCAATGAATGATGAATGAAATCCCAACTGGGCAAGTCAGACTTCCCCATAACCACAGTGGCATAGAAGAAGCTGTGATCCACCCATTACTAAATTTCCGTATCTATACTGTATATATATATATATTTTTTTTTTTTTTAATATATATATATATATATATATATATATATATATATATATATATATATACATATACAGTATATATATATATTTTTTTATTATTTTAATATATATATATATATATATATATATATATTTTTTTTTTTTCTTAAGTATATATATATATATATATATATATATATATATATATATATATATATATATATATATACATATACAGTATATATATATTTTTTTAATATTTTAATATATATATATATATATATATATATATATATATATATTTTTTTTTTTTTTTCTTAATTATAAATATTTAATTGTATCTTTTCATGTGACATCACTTAAGAAATGACACTTTGCTACAATGTCCCAAAGTGTCATTTCTTAACTGTTGTCTCACTAAAAGATATAATAAAATATTTACAAACATTTGAAGGGTGTACTCACTTTTGTGAGATACTGTAGATATATATATATATATATATATATATATTATCTTTTACCCTCAGACAGTGGTCTCCAAACTGTGGACCACAGGACAAATGTGGTCCTTTGCTAACCTTCATCTGACCCTTGGGGCACTGATGCAAAGCACTATTCCTGCGGATGACATCAACAAGGAAGCACCATTCCTCCTACTGACACCAATGATGGGGCCCTATTGCTCCCACTGGTACCAATGATGGGACACTATTACTCCCACTAACACCAATGATGGGACACTATTCATCCCACTGACACCAATGATGGGACACTATTCCTTCCACTGATACCAATGAGGGGGCCAGAGGCGTACCTAGGGTCTCCAACGCCCTTGGTGAAAAGCTGTATCGGCGCCCCCCCCCCCCCATCATTAAAGAGTTAGATATTCTGACATCAAGAATGGGACACTATTCCTCCCACTGACACCAGTGATGGGGCACTGTTCTTCCCACTGACAACAACCATAGGATACTATTTCTCTTACTGACTCCACCGAGGGGATACTATTGCTCCCACTGACACCAATAATTGGGCACTATTCCTCCCACTGACACCAATAATGGGGCACTATTCCTCCCACTGACACCAATAATGGGGCACTGTTCCTCCCACTGACACCAATAATGGGGCACTATTCCTCCCACTGACACCAATAATGGGGCACTATTCCTCCCACTGACACCAATAATGGGGCACTATTCCTCTCGCTGACACCAATATTGGGAAACTATTCCTCCCACTGACACCAATAATGGGAAACTATTCCTCCCACTGACACCAATAATGGGGCACTATTCCTCTCGCTGACACCAATATTGGGAAACTATTCCTCCCACTGACACCAATAATGGGGCACTATTCCTCCCACTGACACCAATAATGGGGCACTATTCCTCCCACTGACACCAATAATGGGGCACTATTCCTCCCACTGACACCAATAATGGGGCACTATTCCTCCCACTGACACCAATAATGGGGCACTGTTCCTCCCACTGACACCAATAATGGGGCACTATTTCTCCCACTGACACCAATAATGGGGCACTATTCCTCCCACTGACACCAATAATGGGGCACTGTACCTCCCACTGACACCAATAATGGGGCACTATTCCTCCCACTGACACCAATAATGGGGCACTATTCCTCCCACTGACACCAATAATGGGGCACTATTCCTCTCGCTGACACCAATATTGGGAAACTATTCCTCCCACTGACACCAATAATGGGGCACTATTCCTCCCACTGACACCAATAATGGGGCACTATTCCTCTCGCTGACACCAATATTGGGAAACTATTCCTCCCACTGACACCAATAATGGGGCACTATTCCTCCCACTGACACCAATAATGGGGCACTATTCCTCTCACTGACACCAATATTGGGAAACTATTCCTCCCACTGACACCAATAATGGGGCACTATTCCTCTCACTGACACCAATATTGGGAAACTATTCCTCCCACTGACACCAATGATGGGGCACTATTCCTCCCACTGACACCAATATTGAGAAAATATTCCAATGATTGGGCACTATTCTTCCCCCTACTGAGTACAGCCGCAATGTCATTTTTTTTATTCTCACTGACCACTAAGACTGGACCAAGTCTGCTCCCCTCTCACCCCCCAAGTCTAAAGAACAGTAAACTGGCCCTTTCTTTGGAAAGTTTGTAGACCCCTGCCTTAGGATCATAGACTTTTGATAATTGCGATATTGTGTGATATGTACTAACTGTTTCTTCTCCTTACAGGGACATTAAGCCAGAAAACATATTCATGACCAGCATAGGCCATGCAAAGATCGGCGATTTTGGACTGGCAATGACGGGCGTCTTTGAACCAATGAGTATTACAGGACAGTATAAGGGCACCCGATTATATTGGGCACCAGAGGTAAGAAACAGTCTGCTGACTTCATTTTAGTGTTTATTTAGATACACAGCTCTTTGTTATTGGGTATAGAAGAGTTAAAGGGGCTTTTAGTGAAAAATGTCTCCTTTCGTTTCCTGGGTGTCCCATATCATTGGGTTTCTGGGCTAGGACTAAATAACCAACAAAAAGTGGGAAGTGTTAAATCCTAAAGAAGCGTTGGAGTTCCTCTGCAGGGGAAATTGAGGTTACATGTACATTTAGACCTTTTTTTTTTGTATCCCAACATCAGCTCCATTGTTATCTACTTTGCCAGATAATGATCCAAGCTAGAGATACAAATAAGGTGGAGGCTTTTCACTGCAGTCCTTACTTATTATAACATGGTAAGAAAGTTGAGCCATTGGACTCAGTATACCTCGTCTTCCCTCTGCAAAGGGACAATTAAAGTGTGCGTAAAGCCAAAATGGATTGATTGAGGTTGGAGTGGATTGAGTGGGAAAAGATTAGAACCCCTTTCAGGTTTTTATTGCTGTTCATATCCCCCACTGGGGAGATTTATCCTCTCTATTTGTCCTGGTGACACAGGAGGTGAAGGAAAGTCTTCCAGTGGGTAAATCTGTTCTGGTGACAGTCATCTAGGATGGGATAGGCACTCCCTTTGGAGAGATATTCTCATACTTCCTGTTGTGTCTTTGGGACAAGAAGTAAAGGGAAATTTCTCAGAAAGATTTTTTAAAAAGCGGACAGGGGTTTTAGTCACTTTTCTAATTTTGGATCTACATACACTTTAAGCTCCAAGCCTATCCTCAAAAATTGCACCTAATTTGGCTTTAAAACCATAAGAAAAAAAACAAAAAAACCCGGGGAGATCAGGACACTTGGGAGGCTAAATACATCACCTATGCCAGCATAGTACCATCTCTGTCCCATGCCTGGCATGACAGCTTTCTCATCGTTCTTCTCTTTTCTTTCTACAGCTTTGGTTACGTCTGCCGTATGGTGCCATGATCGACTATTTCGCACTGGGACTTATAATATATGAAATGGCGGTTAGCGTATACCCATACGTTCCATTTTGCATCAACAGAAAAAGTCTGAAGTTTGCGCTTACTGAAGTTAATCCTATATATCCCCGAACGATGGAATTCGAGCTTAGGAACCTTATTAGCAAGGTAAGTACAGGAAATTATGATCTTTATACCAAGGAAACACAGATGGAAAAAGAAGCATTGTGGGAATTTTTCGCAGGGCCAGCTAACAATAGCATATGTGGCACCCCATACCTATTGCAGTGATGTATTTTGGTTTTGAGCTGCCCTAGGCAAGACTAAAATTGGATGCCCCCCTCCCCCTCCTACGTAAATTTTCCCCACCCCTTCCTGTTTAACGGATGTGACTCCCTCCAAAATTGAAAGACTACAAGTCCCAGCAAGAACCCCTAAGATCTTACGAGGGGGGGGGTGAGGGGGGGTGGGAGAGAGAGAGAGGGGGTTGGGTAAGGGAGGGTGAGAGAGGATGAAAGAGGGAGAAGGTGGTGGGGGAGAGAGAGAGAGGGTGATGGGAGAGAGAGAGGGTGTTGGGAGAGAGAGAGGGTGTTGGGAGAGAGAGAGAGGGAGAGAAAGAGAGGGTGTTGGGAGATAGAGAGAGTGTTGGGAGAGAGAGGGGGGGTGTTGAGAGAGATAGAGAGAGTGGGATGAGAGAGAGAGAGAGAGAGGGGGGATGAGAGAGAGAGGGGGTGAGATAGAGAGGGGGATAAGAGAGAGAGAAGGGAATGAGAGAGAGAGGGGGGATGAGAGAAAGGGGGGGGGGTGAGACAGAGAGGGGGGATGAGAGAGAGAGAGAGGAGGGGATGAGAGAGAGAGAGAAGGAGAATAGAGAGAGAGAGAGAGGGGGTGGTGGGAGAGAGAGAGAGGGGGTGGTGAGAGAGAGAGAGGATGGGAGAGACAGGAAGAGGGGGTGGGAGAAAGAGAGGAAGAGGGGGGTGGGAGAGAGAGGGAGAGGGGGTGGGAGAAGGTGTGACATTACTGGTTGCTCTAGCAACCAGTGGCTAATAGAGTCTTAGATGGAGGCGGGGGTGGCTATTTTGCTGCCCCCCCGCAAAGTGCCGCCCTAGGCCTGGGCCTTGTCAGCCTAGGCCAAAATACAGCACTGACCTAATGGAAGAACTGTACTGCCTGCCGAGTACGACAGTGGAGACTAAGTTTTGCTTAACCACTTAAGGTCCAGGCTTTTTCTGGCACTTTATTTTACATTTAACAATCAGCTTTTTTGCTAGAAAAATACTTAGAACCCCTAAACATTCTATATATATATATATATATATATATATATATACACAGTATATATAATGGCATCACCCTGGTACAACCACTTGAAGACCAGTGAGGTACCATAGCCCCCCAACCGAGGCCTAATAGAAAGTCTTCCATACTGTACAATACTGTCATAATATAAAAGTAGGCTGATAGGCATGGACGGGGGGGGGGGGGGTTTAATAATAAGTATTAGAGACCATGTTAAAAAAGGGATTATATTGTCCAGTTATTGCTAGTTCATGTTTATAATTATGTTTCTCTCGTTACAGCTTCTTCACAAAGACCCGCTGTGCAGGCGAAAGCTCCTGAAAGATATCAGAGAGCATCCATTTTTCAAGGAGATCAACTGGATTGAGGTGGAGGCGGGGAAGTCACCTGCATTATTTCATGTACGACCTGTAAGTATAAATTTAAGAGAGAAGTTTGGGCACATTTAAGGGGCGTGGAGGATTTAGGGCTCGTTCACACTAGAGCACGGCATGGGAAACCCACAGGTTTCCTGCACTGCCTTCAAAACACACTGCACTTGCGATCTGCAGCGGGTGTCAATGCAATGCTAACGACACCCAAAGTGCAGGTCACATATTCCAGTACCAGATTGCATTGTACAAAAGTACCATGTGATCTGGTTGCATTGCGTTTTTTTTTTTTTTTATATTAGTGCATGCACTACTTTTGGTGCAGTCCAGTGTGATTCCAGCCGATTCAAATAAATAGGCTGACTGTGCACTGCACTCAAAGTGCACAGGAATCGCACAGGAAACGCAAGCGGGTATATGAAGTGCACTAAAGTTTGCGATCAATTGTATTAACTAGTGATTTTAATGTTTATATTTCTTTCTTTTCAGGAATTGTGGACTCCAGTACTCAGTATTAGACTCGATATGGCTGATCTTTTGTCCTCAGAAGACCTGGATAGTCCCGTATTATTGGAAGACCAACAGCACTACAGCCATTTTTCATTTGCCAGTGAAACATTGAAGATGGAAACATCACCTCAAACATCCGAGTCACCACCACCAGTCTCACCCGCATCACTCAGCACCTCATCCGACTCTTCAGACTATTTTACTGCCGATGAGGGCAGCAGCGGGTCATCAGATCAGATCCACGTCATGGAGTGTACAAGACCTAAGGCAGACCCGAATGCTTGCCTGTCTAAATCGGCACCCAGTCATTATAGGAGACCCATGGAGTCTACGAACGGCTTCAGCAGTTGGGAAGGAATTCTTTCCCTTCGGGAAAGCATGCTTTATAAGATTTTTGGCCTGGATCGACTGGAGCTATAGTTCCAGCTGTATCTTGTCTACAGTGTAGGGGAGCCCGGAGAATAGACCACAGTACAGGGGGGGAGGGGAGATATAGGGGAAAACCGTATAGGGGGCCAGCAGAGCATAGTAAGGGGGGGCAGAAGGGAAAATTACAGGGGGGCAAGAAGGGAACAGTATGGGGGGGGGGGCAGGAGAAAACAGTATAGGGGTTCAGGAGAATACAGCACAGTACAGGGGGAAGGGGTTAGGACAGAACAGTACAGGGGGTTAGAAGGGAACAGTACAGGGGGTCAGGAAGAAGCAGTATAGGGGGGGGGCAGGGGAGCACAGTATGGAAGGCAGTTGGGAAAAGTACAGGGGGCTAGAAGGGAACAGTACAGGGAGACAGGAGAATAAAGTATAGGGGGACCAGCAGAGCACAGCAAAACAAGGGAGGTAGGAGGTGTATACTGTATATACATGTGGTAAAAAAGTAGTGGTCCCAGCATGCGATACTTAAGGAACTGGCAGCCGGCAGCATCCTTAACAATTCCAAGCTATGCAGTGGAATACCTTCCTTACAGGATGTTTCCAACTTACAAGCTGACCTCAATGCACTGTTTCATTTGGCAACTATGTGGCAAATGAGGTTTAATGTTGATAAATGTAAAGTTATGCACTTGGGGGCTAAGAATATGCATGCATCATACATACTAGGGGGAGTAGAACTAGGGGAATCCATAGTGGAGAAGGAGCTGGATGTTCTGGTAGATCCTAAGCTTAATAAAAGCATGCAATGCTAAGCTGTGGTTTCCAAAGCAAGCAAAGTATTTTCTTGTATTAACAAAGGCCTGGACTCCAGAGAGAGAGAGAGAGAGAGATATAATGTTTCCCCTGTACAAATCATTAGTAAGACCTCATCTGGAATATGCAGTTCAGTTTAGGGCACCAGTTCTCCAAAAGGATATCGGGGAACTGGAGAAAGTGCATAGAAGGGCAACCAAACTGATAAGCGGCATGGAGGAGCTCAGCTATGAGGAAAGATTAGAGGAATTGAATTTATTCTCTCTTGAGAAGAGAAGATTAAGGGGGGATATGATCAACATGTATAAATACATATAAGGGGTCCATATAGTGAACTTGGTGTTGAGTTATTCACTTTAAGGTCAACACAGAGGACAAGGGGGCACTCTTTACATCTAGAGGAAAAGAGATTTAGTCTCCAATTACGGAAAGGTTTCTTCACCGTAAGAAAATGTGGAATAGACCCCCTCCAGAGGTGGTTCTGGCTACCTCACTAGATTTCTTTAAAAAAGGCCTGGATTCTTTTCTAGGTGCACATAATATAAATGGGTACTAATATTTATGGGTAAAGTTGATCCAGGGACTATCCGATTGCCTCTCGGGGGATCAGGAAGGAATTTTTCCCCCTGCTGTAGCAAATTGGATCATGCTTTGCTGGGGTTTTTCGCCTTCCTCTGGATCAACTGTGGGGGGGGGGGGGGGTTGGTGGGGGGGATTGTGTATATGGGATTGTATGGTTGGGTTTTCCCTCCTCATGGGCATTACTAAAAAGAGTGAGTTGTGGTCATATTGGTCCACTGACCCAATTCACCATATGCCCGTGTTTTCTGCTGCCATGGCCAGGACTAGATACGGGCAATTCTTGACAGCTGAATGTAAATAGAAAAAATGCCTGCAATAAAAATTAAGAAAAAAAATAGTGTGCCCCTCCCCCAAATCCATACCAGGCCCTTTGGGTCTGATATGGATTTTGAGGGGAACCCCAAACCAATTTTTTTTTTTCAAAATGGCGCGGGGTCTCCCCCAAAGTCCATGCAAGACCCTTATCTGAGCATGCAGCCAGGTAGGTCAGGAAAGGGAGGGGACAAATGAGCGCCCCCCCCCTTCCTGAACCATACCTGGACACATGCCCTCAGCATTGGGGGGTGCTTTAAAGGCATGTGGCCTGGAATGGTATGGGGGGACGTTCTTTCATCCCCTCCCTTTCCTGACCTGCCAGGTTGCATGCTCGTATAAGGGTCTGGTATGGATTTTGAGGAGGAACCCATTCCATTTTTAAAAAAGAATTTGGCGTGGGGTTCCTCTCAAAATCCATACCAGATCCAGAAAGCCTGGTATGGATTGGGGGGGGGGGGGGCACACCAATTTATTTTAGTTTTATTGCCGGCATTTTTTTTTTACATTCAGCTGTCAGCTAGACCTTATTGGTTGTTAAGGACACTGCAGCCGCCCTCTTTATATATATAGATACGTTTACATTTTCTTTTCAGTTAAAACATAAAACTGTAAAAAGTAAAAAATAAAAAGTCAAAAATAATTGTTGTTTTATTGAGTTTATGTTCTGTTCTTACTGTTTTACTGTACCTCATACTATACTGCTATACTGTAATGTTTTATTGTTCCTGTGTTTTTTTGTTAGCAGCACTGATCTGTTTATTCTGACAGCAACAGGGTTTGCTTTCAGTATACGTAAATCAGTGACTAAAGCACTGTAGGAGGTGATTTCACCACCGCAGTTAAAAAAAAGAGCATATATGCCGAAGCATAGGGGTTGGGGTGGACAGAGGGCGGATCATCCCTATGCTTCTGCATATTTTTCTTCATCCACATCAATCGATGTGAATGGAGTTATCTGTTAGGTTCTCTTTTTTAATTTAACCTACAGGCTGCATAAAAAAAGAACATTTCAATATATGCCCAACAAGGACCAGCAATGTACTAGTACGTTGCTGGACTTTGAGTGGTTATACTGAAATGATGTCTGCAAGTTTAGACATCATCTTGGTATTGTTCTTTTTTCAGTAGGTGGTCGACTTTTATGTAAAAGCAATGCAATTCAAGCAGTGAAAGGGGACGCCCCCCCTCCCGCCACCTTTCACGGTTTTCTCTGGCTTTTCTGACCCCCCGGGAACCCAAGAATGCAGCAGGTGGTTCCGCCAGCTGACCATAGAGCTGATTAGAGATCAGAACTGCTCCAATCATCTCTATGGCCTAAGAAACCAGAAGCTACGAATATTTCATCACTTCGGTTTCGCCAGATATAAACAGCGCAGTTTTTTAGTTGGGAAAACATCTTATCACACCGGTCTTGGTGTGGTCTGATACTTTAAGGGCAGAGGAAACATCTAGAGTCTAATAGACCCCATATTTTTCAAAAAAGAGTACCTGTCACTACCTATTGCTATCATAGGGTATATTTACATTTCCTGTGATAATAATAAAAGTGATAAAAGAAAAAAACATTTAAGTGATGGTGTAAAAAAAAAAAAAGTAAAAAAAATAAATAAATAAATAAAAAGAATTAAAGTGCCCCTGCCCCCCATGCTTGCCCCAAAGGTAAATGCAAGCATCGGTCTCATGTCGTATGTAAACAGAAATTGCACCATGCATGTTAGGTATCACCACGAACGTCAAATCGAGGGCAGTAATTCTAGAAGTAGACCTCCTCTGTAAATCTAAAGTGGTAACCTGTAAAGGCTTTTAAATGCTTTTAACCACTTGCCGACATGTCCCCTGCAGATTTACTGTAGCAGGCTGGCTCGGTTGCATGAACGTAGCCCTACATTGGACACGCGCAGTGCTGGGAGGGGGGGGGCGAGCGCGCGCTGACATTTTCTCGCTTCCGCCCCCACTAGGCAGCGGGGATGCTGATTCATGGGACCAGTGGCTGTGATTGCCGCTGGGCACCCGCGATCGCTCCCTGGTGAGAGAGAAGGACGGTCAGCTGTTGTAAACACAGCTGACCGTTCTTCTCTCTGAAATGATCACAGAGCGCCTGTGATCATGCTATATAGGAAACACTCCCCTAGGCTCACACTTAACAGTATGATCACCCCTTTCCATGTCAGTGTCATTATTACAGTAACAGTGCATATTTTTAGCACTGATTACTGTAGTAATGTCACTGGTCCCCCCCAAATGTGTCAAAAATGTAAGTTAGGGGTCTGATCTGTCAGCTGCAATGTCGCAGTCCCGTTAAAAATCGCAGATCACCGCCATTACTAGTAAAAAAAAGAAATAAATGAAAAGACATAAATCTTTCCCCTAGTTTGCAGACGCGATAATTTTTGCGTAAACCAATCAAAATACACTTATTGCAGAATACAAATTGGCTTAAAAGAAAGAAAAATTTTGATTTTAAAATTTTTATTTGAGGGGGAATGTTATATAGCAGAATGTGAAAAATACTGTTTTGTTTTCAGAATTATCGCACTTTTTTTGCTATAGCGCAAAAAATAAAAATCTCAGAGGTGATCAAATACAACTAAAAGAAAGCTGTATTTGTGGGAAAAAAGGACATAAATTTTATTTTATTTCTGTACAGTGTTGCATGACCGCGCAATTTTCTGTTAAAGTAACGCAGTGCCGAATCGCAAAAAATGGCCTGGCCATTAAGGGGGCAAATCCTTCTGGTCCAGAACTGGTTAAAAATGTATGAAGTTTGTCACCAGGGCCGGACTGGGAATAAAATTCAGCCCTGGAAATAATTTCATACCAGCCCCATAGCATTATTATACCGGCCCAACAGCATAACGCCATTATTTTGTTCATAAAAGGGAAAACCATGCATTTTAAAGCACATTTGGAGAGTGTATTTTATCTATATCTATATCTATATATATATATATATATATATATATATATATATATATATATATATAGATAAAACAGATATGAAAGCACATTGGGCTTCATTATATATATATATATATATATATACAGTGGGTACGGAAAGTATTCAGACCCCCTTAAATTTTTCACTCTTTGTTATATTGCAGCCATTTGCTAAAATCATTTAAGTTCATTCTTCTTCCTCATGAATGTACACATAGCACCCCATACTGACAGAAAAACACAGAATTGTTGACATTGTTGCAGATTTATTAAAAAAGAAAAACTGAAATATCACATGGTCCTAAGTATGTGTGTACGGGGCTTAACACATCAAAGGTGACGTGCAACAAAAAAAAAAAAGATGCTATGGCTACTTGGTGTTTACCTTTTACCAGATAACAGTGATAATATACCAAATACTAAAAAAACAGGGTTCATTATAGCAAACTTTTCACTCAAGATTTATACATATTTAAATTTGAATATTGGTTGAAAAATGTGTAAATTTTGAGTGAACTTTATGTGAGTCATGAGTGAAAGCATTGACAAACCCTTCACAAAGCTTCTCCTCCTTTTAGTTCGGTTGATTTTTTTTAATAACACAAATGGCCAGATCTTTTAAGTACTGTTTCATTTCCAAGGGTTCAAGCTGGGTATGTCTGTAGATTTTTTCTTCTTAGCTGTTGGAGGCCACAGAGAGATCTTGAGGTACAGTGTAGTATTCCAGCCTAATTATTTGGTAACAGTAACATAGATCTACCTGGCCGCGTCTGTGTTGGAGGGATCGGCACCGTGACAGTCTCGCAGTCAGTTCCGCCGCGCAGCCGCCCCTGCCGGATGTGACGTCATGCCGCTCACAGCGGGTGACGTAACAAGAGTACCGTCACTCTGGAGCACATCGGGGGCCGGGGCTGCAGCGGCCACCATCACATCATCATTCTTAAAGCGGCCGGCCCCAATGCTTAAAGCGGCCCTATCTTAAAGCGGCCCCAGGGCCGGCGGCCCATCGGGAAATTTCCCGGTATCCCGATAGGCCAGTCCGGCCCTGTTTGTCACCGCTGCATGGGCGTGCGCAATTTTAAAGCATGTTGTGTTTGGTATCTATGTACTCTGCATAAGATCTTCTTTTATATTTTAACAAACAATTGGGCAATATATTGTGTTTTTTGTGCAATAAATTAAAAAAATTTGTTTGGAAAATCGCTGCACAAATACTGTGTGACAAAAAAAAAACTGGAACGCCCACCATTTTTTTTTGTAGGCCCTGTGCTTTAAAAAATATATAATGTTTGGTGGTTCAAAGTAATTTTCAAGCAAAAAAAAAATCTATTTTTTCATGTAAACAAAAAGTGTCAGAAAAGGCTTGGTCTTTAAGTGGTTAGAAGAGTGGGTGATGTGTGGCATAAGCTTCTAATGTTGGGCATAAAATTCCAGGACAGTTGGAACACCCCCAAATGACCCATTTTTGGAAAGGAGACACCCAAAGCTATTTGCTGAGAGGCATGTTGAGTCCATGGAATATTTTATGTTTTGCACCAAATTTCTGGAAAATTACATTTTTTTTTTTTACACAAAGTTGTCACTGATATATTGCTCACACATGCCATGGATATATGTGGAATTACACCCCAAAATACATTCTGCTACCTCTCCTGAGTATGAGAATACCACATGTGAGAGACTTTTTGGTCTAGCTGCATACTGGACCCCAAAAACCAAAACATTGGCTTTCTAAGAGTGTAAATTGCTAATTTCACTTCCTCGCTACCTATAAGTTTTGGAGGCCCTAAAATGCCAAGATCGCACAAAACCCCCCAAATGACCCCTTTTCAGGAAAGTAGACACCCAGCGCTATTTTCTGAGAGGCATAGTCAGTATTTTTCAGGTCTCATTTTTTGCCACAACTTTTTGGAAAATGAAAAAAGAAAAGGAAAATGTATTTTTTCATTTCTTTTTTCAATTTTCAAAACCTTGTGACAAAAAGCAAGATCTGCAAAATACTCAACATGCCTCTCAGCAAATAGTTTGGGGTGTCTACTTTCTCAAAAGGGGTAATTTGGGGCGTATTGTGCTATCTTGGCATTTCATTGCCTCTGAAACTGTAATAGGTAATGAGGAAGTGAAATTAGTAATTTACACCTTGGTTTTCTGGGTTCTGTGAAATTAAATATAAGAGATGGCGCTCAGTATGCATGTAGTAATAAACCCCAGTATGGACTTAGGTGGATGGTCTCATGAACACTTTATTATAATGATCCAAGGGTAAAGCATGTTATGGATAAAACAAGATCAGTCCTACCGCCCCTTGTAACATCTGGACATTCACACCGATGGTAATGGAATCCTGTAGGAGACCGGTGGCTAATGTTGAGAGCCGGTTGTCAGATGGGGTCGCAGGCAGGAGGGCTCGATCGGTCTGATGTGCGGCCGCTTCCTCAGATCGGAGCCTCTGTGTCTCACTCCCTCGGCACCCGGCAAGAGTCTCGGGAGTCGCGCTTTGATGACGTCACCGCACGGGACCGAAGATCCACCGACAGCCGGCTACATAAATGTTGACACGGACGGGAGACTGGTTAAGTTTGCTTCTGAGGAGCCTCCCGATCGCCACAACGACATGTTTCGCTACAATAGTAGCTTTATCAAACTTTGATAAAGCTACTATTGTAGCGAAACATGTCGTTGTGGCGATCGGGAGGCTCCTCAGAAGCAAACTTAACCAGTCTCCCGTCCATGTCAACTTTGATAAAGCTACTATTGTAGCGAAACATGTCGTTGTGGCGATCGGGAGGCTCCTCAGAAGCAAACTTAACCAGTCTCCCGTCCGTGTCAACATTTATGTAGCCGGCTGTCGGTGGATCTTCGGTCCCGTGCGGTGACGTCATCAAAGCGCGACTCCCGAGACTCTTGCCGGGTGCCGAGGGAGTGAGACACAGAGGCTCCGATCTGAGGAAGCGGCCGCACATCAGACCGATCGAGCCCTCCTGCCTGCGACCCCATCTGACAACCGGCTCTCAACATTAGCCACCGGTCTCCTACAGGATTCCATTACCATCGGTGTGAATGTCCAGATGTTACAAGGGGCGGTAGGACTGATCTTGTTTTATCCATAACATGCTTTACCCTTGGATCATTATAATAAAGTGTTCATGAGACCATCCACCTAAGTCCATACTGGGGTTTATTACTACATGCATACTGAGCGCCATCTCTTATATTTAATTTCAATGTTCTATGCTGTCTTGCATCAGGGATTGGGCGAACAGTGTTGCTATCCTCATACATCATCAACACATTAACTTTACAGGTTTGTGTGTATTTTCTGTGAAGGGACATTCCAGGACTTCATCATCTTGGAGTAGCGCCAGAACTTTTTGGTAATATTTTCTGGGTTCTGTACCTGGCTAGACTGCCAAAAAGTCTCACACATCGGGTATTCCCATACTCAGGAGAAGCAGCAGAAAATATTCCATAGACTCCACATGCTTCTCAGCAAATAGATTGGGTGTCTACTTTCCAAAAAGGGGTCATTTGGGGGGTGGGGGGATGTGCTTTCTTGGCATTTCAGGGCCTCCGAATCTCTGATAGGTAGAGAGGAAGTAAAATGAGCAAAATCCTGAAGGCGGTGATTGGTTTTCGGCACTTGTAAGCAGCTAGGCTCCTAAAAAGTCTCACACATGGGGTATCCCCATACTCAGGAGAAGCAGCAGAATGTATTTTGGGGTGTAATTCCACATATACCCATGGCATATGTGAGCAATATATAATTTCAGTGACAAATTCTTTTTTTTGTCCTTTTTTAAAAACGTGGAAAAAAAATAAAATATTTAATGGGTTCAACATTCCTCTACTTTCCAAAAAAGGGGTCATTTAAGGGGGTTTTATACTGCCCTGCCATTTTAGCGCCTCAAGAAATGAGATAGGCAGTCAGAAAGTAAAAGCTGCGTAAGTTCCAGTACTGTATATACACCATAGTTTGTAGTCGCTATAACTTTTGCACAAACTAATAAATAAACGCCTTTTGGGATTTATTTTACTAAAGACATGTAGCTAAATACATTTTAGCCTAAATGTATGACTAAAAACGGAAAATTTATATCAAATACTTACCGTAATTTTCCTTTCCTGATGGACTCCATGGCAGCATACGTATCGGGTTTGGCCCCGCCTCCAAACCTACCCATAGGACCTCACTCCCATAAATCTTTGCTCCTGTTCAGCACACGTGTTCTGTAACTATCCTCCACAGAAATCCGGGAGGGAACTCCTGCTGCCATGGAGTCCATCAGGAAAGGAAAATTACGGTAAGTATTTGATATAAATTTTCCGTTTTCCTGACAGACTCCATGGCAGCATACGTATCGGGAAATAACTCGCCGTACACACAGGGTGGGCAGGTGCTGAACAGAAAAGTTTTAATGCATTTTGTCAAACAGACAGGACTTGCAAACCAAAATTCACAGAAGAAAGAGCCGCTGGCTCAACACAGTAATGGGATAAGAAAGTGTTAATAGAGGACCACGATGCTGCTCTGCAAATGACTTCAGGAGCCACATGTCTGGATACTGCCCAGGAGGTAGAGATGCTCCGCGTCGAATGAGCTGTAACTACTGCTGGAGGGGTCAAGCCCTTAGCCCTATAAGCCCACTGGATGGTCTGGATGATCCAAGAGGAAATGGATCTCGTCGAGGCTCTTGAACCTTTGTTTTTTCCATAAAAGGTAACGAAAAGATGTTCTGATTTTCTGAAAGAGGAAGTGGCATTTAAATATTTCTTAATACACTCTCCAACATCCAGCGGATGAACCGAAGAATCTTCCTCTTCCTGTCTAAAGGTTGGTAATACTGTTTCTATGTTTTCATGGAAGACAGAGGTCCTTTTTGGTCTCGCATCCAGCATGGGAATGAGCACCACTCTGTCAGGAAAAAAGGTTAAGAAAGGCTCTTGTGTCCCAAAGGACCCAATTTCCGACACTCTTTTTGCTGAGGTTATAGCCACCAGAAATACTGTTATCAGTGTAAGTTCTCTTATGGTCAAAGAATCAAACATGTCTTGAATTTGACTCGCCAGGAAATCCAGAACTAGTGGCAGATCCCACTTGGGAAACCTGGGTTTTCTCTGAGGTCTGATTCTCACTGCCCCTTGGAAGAACTGACGAATTAGGGCATGAGTGGCCCAGGAGATCCCTGTAAAAGCAGAAATAGCCGAGACCTGGACTCTGAGCGAACTCACTGATAGAGGCAAATCCAGTCCTGATTGGAGAAAGCTCAATACATCCTGGATCTTAATTGAAGATTGAGGATCAGGCCTTGTATTCAGTTGTGCAGAAAATTTTTCCCAGATTCTCTGATACACCCTGTTCGTTGAGCTTCTTCTAGCACTAAGTAATGTCGAGATTGCCGTTTCTGGACAGCCTAAAGCCTGTAACCTCCTCCTCTCAACATCCAGACCTTGAGATGTAAACGGTCTGGGCACGGATGGAGTACAGACCCCTGGGACAACAGGTCCGGTCTGAAGGGTAGCGGGATTGGATCTTGGACACTGAGTAGCGTCAGAAGGGGAAACCATGGCCTGTTCGGCCAGAAGGGAATCACCGCCACTACCTCCACTGGCTCCGACCTGAGTCTCCGAAGGAACTGCAACACAATCGGAATTGGTGGGAAGGCGTATGCCCTGTGGAATCTCCACTGATCCGAGAGTGCATCTATCCCTGATGCTTGTGGATCTCTGAATCTTGAGTAGTACTTCGGCAGTTTGTGATTGCAGGGGGAGGCGAAGAGATCTACCTCTGGAGAAAACCCCAATGTTAGGATCCAGTCGAACGTTTCCTTGTGAAGGGACCACTCGTTGTTGTCCAGATCCACTCTGGACAAGAAGTCTGCTTTGACATTCTGGACTCCTGGAACATAAACCGCTGAAAGATTCGAGAGATTTTTCTGTGCCCAGGACATAATCGGCTCCACTTCCCTCAATAGGGACCAGCTGCGTGTACCCCCTTGTTTCCTGATGTATGCCACTGCTGAGGTGTTGTCCAGGCGCAGCATGACAGGTTGGTCTTTTGTCAGGTGAGCAAATGCTCGAAGAGCTTGGAATGCTGCTCGGAGTTCTAGTATGTTGGATACTATTCCTCGAGTGGAAAACTCCCACCTGCCCTGTGCCACCTCCGACAGACAGTGGGCACCCCAGCCTATGTTGCTGGCGTCCGAGGTAACCACTACCCACGGAGCTGGTTTCAGAGAGTGGCAGTTCAGCAGGTGGTCTCTGCATAGCCACCAAGGAAGACTCGCTCTCATTGAAGGGGTTAGGAAGATGCGTTGATCCAGATGCCACGTATCCCATTGCTGAAGGAATCCCTTCTGAAAGGGTCTCATCCTCCACAGGGCCCACTTCACCATGGGGACTACTGCGACCATAGTCCCGATCACCTTCAGACATTGACGTGCCTGAAGATGAGAGGATGAGAGGGCAAAGCGAATCCTGTCTCGGAGAGTCCCTATCTTTTCCTCTGGAAGAGAGATAGTCGCCTTCTCTGTGTCGAACAGAGCGCCCAAGTAGATCAGGGACTGAGTTGGAATCAGGTGACTCTTCTCCTTGTTGAGTAACCAACCAAACTTCTGGAGAGTGGACACGACCTGCTCCAGATGAACTAATAGTTGGTCTCTGTCTTGGGACAACAGGAGTAGATCGTCCAAATAGTGGTGAAGACGAATACCTTTCAATCTCAGTAGGGCTACCACGGCCAATAAGATTTTTGAAAAGGTCCGTGGAGATGTTGAGAGCCCGAATGGGAGACAGATAAACTGAAGATGTAATCCTCCCACTTCGAACCGGAGAAACCTTTGAAAATCTTCGTCCACAGGGACATGAAAGTAGGCGTCTTTCAAGTCGATGGACACCATCCAATCTGCCGGCTGGACTGACTGCTGTATGGACAACAGGGTCTCCATTTTGAACCTTTCTTTTTTTATGAATTTGTTCAAGAAGGTCAAATCTATTACTGGTCTCCATGATCCGTTCTTCTTTTGGACCAGAAAGAGCGGAGAATATATTCCTTGGCCTCGCTCTGACTCTGGAACGGAGATGACAGCCCCTTGAGCAATGAGAGCTTCGACGTAAGAAAACAAAATCTGACGCCTTTCTTCTAGACATGGTATGGCAGTAGGCAGGAACCTTGAGCCTGGCCTCTCCTTGAAGACCCACTTGTGGCCTGAAGACACCGTCCTGACGGCCCAGGGGTCCTGAATCGAAGCCGCCCAGACATGTCGGAAGGAGCGTAGACGTGCACCCACCCGACATGTCTGAGCGGGCCCACCTTCAAAAGGACTTAGTGGGCTCGCGGTCCCCAGAGGAGACGTTCTTTGTCGTCTTCCTGGAAGACTGTCTGGATCTCCAGTTCCGGTTGAACTCCCGACCAGGTCTATAAGAACGAGCTTCCCTGGCCCGGTCAGGCACAAATTTTCTGGTAGGCTGTCCTTTCTTGACGTTGAACTGGCGCCGATCCTGGGGAAGAAACCCAGACTTACCGCCTGTAGCCCGGGCTATGGCCTCGTCCAGTTTATTCCCGAAAAGGGAGGACCCCTCAAAGGGAATACGGCACCAAACTTGCTTTGATGCCGGATCCGCCACCCAAGGGCGGAGCCAAAGAGCTCTCTTAGCTGTGACCGAGGACAGCATAACTCTTGCCAATAGACGGATCAAGTCTATGGAAGCCTCCCCAAGGAACGACGCGCCCAGCCTAAGCTCCTGGATTGGAGCGCTTCTGGCCACCTCCTCCGAAACCGATCTGACCGATTCGTCTACCACATCAGCCCAAGACTCCATGGCTTTGGATAGAGCAGCCAAAGCCAGGACTGGCTTACAGGCCATACCTGCTGTAAGGTAGATTCTCTTCAAATCAGAGTCCATCCTTCGGTCCAACGGGTCTTTAAATGAGACCGTATCCTCTAAGGGAAGGGTCACGTGCTTGACCAGTCTCATGACTGCTGCGTCGACTAGGGGAGGGGACTCAAGATGTTTCACATCATCCTCTTTGAAGGGGTAAAGTTTAGCCATCTTGGATACTAAGGAATTCTTTCGTTCCACCTTTTTCCACTCCTCCAAGATGATTTCACCCAACTCTCCCAGGAAGGGAAAATTAACACGCTCCTTATTGAGCTGTTTAAAGTACTTCTTCTGCTTGGGAGGGGGAACAGCTGACTCCTCCCAATTTAAGGTCTCTCTGACCGCTTTAACCAGGGAAGGCACCAAGGTATATTCAAAACCCACGCAGGGATCCTCATCTTCAGAGTCGCTACCTGACAAGAGCATCGACTGATGGCTTGTGTGGGCTGACTCGAAATCTTCCTGTACCTGTAGTGCTACAGGGGAGGGGCTTGGGGAAGCCGTTGCAGTGTCTTGAGAACGACTGACACCCAACTCTGCCAAAGAGTCCTTAACCACTCTCTTGACCAAAGCCTCAATGCGCTGATCGGAAGTATCCCTTTCTCCCGCAGCCTGGGAGAAACATCTATCACAGAAAAGCTTCCTCTCCGGGACACTAGCGCCACAGCCTCTGCAACCTGCTTTGTCAGGTCTCCGTGCGTGGCTGGCTGAAGTAGATGATTTTTGATGATGTGAGCCCGAACGGGACTTTCCTGTAGAGTGCCGGTGGCGAGAGCTTGAGCGTCTTTCACTTCTTTGAGAAGAGTGCCTAGTCTCTGAACGAGGAGGGCTGTGAACAAGAGAAAAAACAGAAAAAACAGACAGGAAGCTAGGAACACTTGAGTTCCTACCCCCACCCCCTATAACCCACAGCCCCACTAAGAAGCCCCAAATACCTGTTAGGGGCGGGCTGACCACCGGAGGGCAAAGTAGCTTCCATTCTGATGCTGACCTACAAGAATGAGCCGGACAGCAATGTCAGAAAACCAGCAAAAGAGGAGGGGGGGGGAGGGGGGGGGGGGCTCCCAAACTGGGGCCAGTACTCACCAAGAACCAGAGGTTAGCAGGCAGAGCGGCAGCGAACAGCAGGCGTCCAAAAACCGATCAGATGCGGAGTATGGAACACCCAGTATCAGCAGTGTGTATAAACACAACACTGCTGACAGTTCTGGGGTTTAAATATGGCGCCTGGTGACGTCATCAGCGCTCGCCGCCGACGCCAACTCACTGCGCATGCGCCGCGCTCTTACTGCGCACGCGCGAGAGCCAAGCCTCGTTCTGGAGGCGCCACACATGCGCAGTAGCGCACCGCACCGGCGGCCGGTCAGGAAGTGAACCGCTGACCGGCCCCGGACCACTAGCCACCAGGGAAGGCAGGAAAGACCAGGTAAGAGAAAACATATAAACAAAGGCAATATAAGCATACAAAATAGCTGCCATGGAGTGTACTCACGAACCACAGACCACCAGGGATGGATGCACACCGGACTTATCTCTTTCAAGGGTACCGGCCACCCGCAGCAGCTGGGCTTTTTGGCCAAGGCTGCTACATCTTCGCCCCTCCTCCATACCCCGCAGCAGCTGGGGCTTATTGGAGAGCTCCATACCCGACAGGTAGAGCCATTCATCACCCGGAATCCATCTTCAGGTAGGATATCAGGTAATCCTTTGGAGGACAAAAAAAGAACACGTGTGCTGAACAGGAGCAAAGATTTATGGGAGTGAGGTCCTATGGGTAGGTTTGGAGGCGGGGCCAAACCCGATACGTATGCTGCCATGGAGTCTGTCAGGAAATTGAATTTTTTGGATGTTTTTTTTAGAACAAAAAGTACAAAATATAATTTTTTTCAACATTTTTTTTGTTTATATGGCAAAAAACAAAAATCCCAGTGGTTATTAAATAACACCAAAAGAAAGCTCTATTTGTGGATAAAAAAGAACATAATGTTTGCTTGGGTACAGCTTTGCATGACTGCGCAATTACCAGTTAAAGTAACATAATGCCAAATTGCAAAAAATGCTGTGGTTAGGAAGAGAATGAAATCTTCCAGAGGTCAAGTGGTTAAGCAATATCTCCCCAGTAAGCGTGCCAGATATGGGGTCAAACTGTATAAGCTCTGTGAAAGATACCCAGGCTATACATATTATTTTAGAATATTCAAGGGAAAATAATCAGCTGGAGCCCCCTGGATGCCCAGACTACATGAGGAGCAGTGGCAAGAAAGTATGGGACTCGGTGTCACCCTTGTTCCTAAAGCGGTATCATTTGTACGTGGACAACTTTTATGCAAGCTTGCCACTTTTTTGACATTTGTTCATTAAAGCAATTCACTGCTGTGGCCCTATATGACCCAGTCACAGGGGCTTCCCCCAGCGGCTTGTAAATACCCAACTTAGAAAGGGGGAGAAAGCCTGCTTGCGGAATGATGAACTACTCACAGTGAAGTGGAAGAACAAACAGGATGTATTCATCCCATCTTCCATTCATCAAGAAACAACGGCCCAACTAGCACAGCATCTGCTGTTACTGAAAAGCCTCTCTCTGCCCACAAATATAGTCCTTATATGGGAGTAGTAGACTTTAACAACCAAATGATGGAGCCGTATTTAGCGTTCTGCAGAGCTAGACACCGGTACAAGAAAGTATCTATATATTTATTTCAGTTGGCTCTATATAATGCTTTTGTTATTTGCAAACCGACTGGAAGAACTGGATCCTTCCTAAAATTTCAGGAAACAATCCTCACAGCTCTTTTGTATCCAGAAGGTGCAGTGGCCCAAAGCCCAAATCCAGATGCAGTTACCTGACCGCATGTTCTCGAAAGGCACCTTGGATAACAAACCTGTTACACTGGTAAGTATTTACAGTCCTAATACCAAACACATTGCATTCTATCGCTGAGTTGAAAGACTGCTGGCCTTTTTCGCGTCAAGCATGGTGATTCTTGAGGGCGACCTGAATGTCCCGCTCAACCCCCTGTTGGACACGTCCAATGGGGCCACCTCCATTCCCTACAAGGCCTACGGGTTATAAAAGGACAGCTTCAGTCACTTATGCTTTATGACACATGGTGCTTCCTCTATCGAACATCAAAAGATTTAATTTACTTTTCTCTCTCTCACTGTACTTCTTCATCTCACAGACTTACCTATCTTGTGTTCGGAAAGTGAGTATTGAGTCATTGTTTTTATCTGACCATCACCCCATTACTCTCACGCCTCACCTTTCTGACGTCATCTATTTTTCTAAAACATCCCCTTTCAATCTGTCGCTCCTGAATGACCCTGTTGCACGTCAGTCCTTGTTTCAAGCCCTCATTGACTACTTTTGGCATAACACTGCCTCTGACATCTCTCCGCTGATTAGGTGGAAGGCTCACAAATGTGACCAAAATGAATAAGGCCCGCCAAGCCCACGTTACTACTCTGCTTACATGGATCCAAAAGCAGTGCATAAATGCTCCCCAGCGGCACACACTCTGACAGCTTTGACATAGCCCTGAAAAGCTCTCCAGGAGGTGCGGGATATACAAACCTTATGTAGGTATGCTTCTGAGTCACAAGCTCTTTTATGAGCATGCACATAAAAGTGGCAGGCTTCTTGCAAAAATGGCTCAAGGTAAATGAACTGAGATAGATATACATTCTATCCATGATACACTGGTAAAACTTAATACACGGCAGTTGATACCACAAAGCAAATCACTGTCTATTATAGGTTGCTTTATAAGATCAGCCCTACCAATCCCTTGGAACAGAGCAAGGCCAATCGCCAATATCTGATTTTCAAGTATCTCTCCAACAACACTATGCCCATATTACCGTGGCACTTTCATTTCTGCCATGGAGGATCCTCTTACCCCTGAGGAACTTGGCCAGGCACTCAAACAAATGAAACCTGGCAAGAGCGCCGGATCAGATGGCCTTACCAACCAATGTAAAGGCTTTCTAGCGATTCTAGCCCCACATTTCCTGGCAGCATTTAAGTTGGTCGCTGCAAGCAGTGTCATTCCAACCCAACCTCTAGAAGCCCACATAATCATGATTCCCAAGAAGGACAAAGACCCTACCCAAGTCACCAATTACAGACTGATATTATTGCTTAACATCAACTTGAAGAAATATGCAAAAATTCTCACAAACAGACTCCTTCCTTTACTACTTCATTTGATCTCTGTGGACTAAATGGGATTTACCCCGGGTAGAGAGGCACAAGACAACACCATTAACACCCTTAAAGTCCATCATTGGCTCCCCAGCAGGGTCAGATGGGGGACATGTATATTAAAAAAGAATAGCGCACACATGCAAAAGAAACTACCAAATTTGAAGACAATCCATAAATAAAAATGGGGATTTGGTCCCACCATATGGCTATATAGTGCTCAAGCCCACCACTGCGTCAAAGTACCCTATTATCAGTGGGTCCTACACTATCCATGAAAAAGAGATGAATCCAGCCTTTCTAACCCTTGGAGATAATACTCCTTGTTGGGAAAAATGTGCAAATGCACTACAGGGGACTCCTCCTATATCTACTTGATAGTGGACACTGATAGAGTACAGGTGTGTGTGGGGGGTGGGGTGGGGTGCTCAACCTCGGTAGTCTGGTCAGACTGAATACATAATAAACAAGCAAAAAATTTGGGGGAGCATACCCATGTATTTCTAAAGCTGGTGCAGCTATGAACCAAGAGACATGTACATTAAAAAAGAATAGCACACATATGCAAAAGAAATGACTATCAAATATGGAGACAATCCATAAATAAAAATGGGGATTTGGTCCCACCATATGGCCATATAGTGCTCAAGCCCACCACTGCGTCAAAGTACCCCATTATCAGTGGGTCCTACACTATCCATGAAAAAGAGATGAATCCAGCCTTTCTAACCCTTGGAGATAATACTCCTTGCTGGGAAAGATGTGCAAATGCACTACAGGGGACCAGTGGCGTACCTAGAGCATTTGGCACCCGGGGCGGATCCTATATCTGGCACCCCCCCTTCCCCCAACTTTAAAATGTAAAAACACCCACAAAAAATTGTAATGTGTTCAAGAATATTTTTTGCACAAATTTCACAGCCCCCCCAACACAGTGCCCCTTGCAGTCTGCCCTCCGCCTCTCTAATCACAGTTCCCCCTTTTGCACTCTCTGCCTCCCCTGCACAGTCCTACCTTCAGCATAAATAGATAGCTAATATTATTAGCAATGTGTTTAAGTTTGAGTAAGAGATTGGAGACTTGCTAAAGGAGATATTCAGAGACTATAGACATGATACAGGAGATGGTCAGAGACTATAGACATGATACAGGAGATGGTCAGAGACTGCAGACATGATACAGGAGATGGTCAGAGACTAAGGGCATGATACAGGAGATGGTCAGAGACTGAAGACATGATACAGGAGATGGTAAGAGACTGAAGACATGATACAGGAGATAGTCAGAGACTGCAGACATGATACAAGAGATGGTCAGAGACTGAAGACATGATACAGGAGATAGTCAGAGACTGCAGACATGATACAAGAGATGGTCAGAGACTGAGGACATGATACAGGAGATGGTCAGAGACTGAAGACATGATACAAGAGATGGTCAGAGCCTGAGGACATGATACAGGAGATGGTCAGAGACTGAGGACATGATACAGTAGATGGTCAGAGACTGAGGACATGATACAGTAGATGGTCAGAGACTGCAGACGTGGTACAAGAGATGGTCAGAGACTGCAGACATGATACAGTAGATGTTCAGAGACTGAGGGCATGATACAGTAGATGGTCAGAGACTGTAGACATGATACAGTAGATGGTCAGAGACTGCAGACATGATACAGTAGATGGTCAGAGACTGCGGACATGATACAAGAGATGGTCAGAGTCTGCAGACATGATACAGTAGATGGTCAGAGACTGCAGACATGATATAGGAGATGCTCAGAAACTGCAGACATGATACAGTAGATGGTCAGAGACTGCAGACATGATACAGTAGATGGTCAGAGACTGCAGACGTGATACAGGAGATGGTCAGAGACTGCAGACATTAGTACAGTAGATGGTCAGAGACTGCAGACATGATACAGTAGATGGTCAGAGACTGCAGACATGATACAGTAGATGGTCAGAGACTGCAGACATAATACAACAGATGGTCAGAGACTGCAGACATGATACAGGAGATGCTCAGAGACTGCAGACATGATACAGTAGATGGTCAGAGACTGAGGACATGATACAGTAGATGGTCAGAGACTGCAGACGTGATACAGGAGATGGTCAGAGACTGCAGACATGATACAGAAGATGGCCAGAGACTGCAGACATGATAAAGGAGATGGTCAGAGACTGCAGACATGATACAGGAGATGGTCAGAGACTGAGGACATGATACAGTAGATGATCAGAGACTGAAGACATGATACAGTAGATGGTCAGAGACTACAGACATGATACAGGAGATGGTCAGAGACTGCAGACATGATGCAGGAGATGGTCAGAGACTGCAGACATGATACAGGAGATAGTCAGAGACTGAGGACATGATAAAAGAGATGGTCAGAGACTGCGGACATGATACAGGAGATGGTCAGAGACTGAGGACATGATACAGTAGATGATCAGAGACTGAAGACATGATACAGTAGATGGTCAGAGACTGCAGACATGTTACAGGAGATGGTCAGAGACTGCAGACATGATACAGTAGATGGTCAGAGACTGCAGACGTGATACAGGAGATGGTCAGAGACTGCAGACATTAGTACAGTAGATGGTCAGAGACTGCAGACATGATACAGGAGATGCTCAGAGACTGCAGACATAATACAACAGATGGTCAGAGACTGCAGACATTATACAGGAGATGCTCAGAGACTGCAGACATGATACAGTAGATGGTCAGAGACTGAGGACATGATACAGTAGATGGCCAGAGACTGCAGACATGATACAGGAGATGGTCAGAGACTGCAGACATGATACAGGAGATGGTCAGAGACTGAGGACATGATACAGTAGATGATCAGAGAGTGAAGACATGATACAGTAGATGGTCAGAGACTACAGACATGATACAGGAGATGGTCAGAGACTGCAGACATGATGCAGGAGATGGTCAGAGACTGCAGACATGATACAGGAGATAGTCAGAGACTGAGGACATGATACAGTAGATGATCAGAGACTGAAGACATGATACAGTAGATGGTCAGAGACTGCAGACATGTTACAGGAGATGGTCAGAGACTGCAGACATGATACAGTAGATGCTCAGAGACTGCAGACGTGATACAGGAGATGGTCAGAGACTGCAGACATTAGTACAGTAGATGATCAGAGACTGAAGACATGATACAGTAGATGGTCAGAGACTGCAGACATGTTACAGGAGATGGTCAGAGACTGCAGACATGATACAGTAGATGCTCAGAGACTGCAGACGTGATACAGGAGATGGTCAGAGACTGCAGACATTAGTACAGTAGATGGTCAGAGACTGCAGACATGATACAGTAGATGGTCAGAGACTGCAGACATGATACAGGAGATGCTCAGAGACTGCAGACATAATACAACAGATGGTCAGAGACTGCAGACATTATACAGGAGATGCTCAGAGACTGCAGACATGATACAGTAGATGGTCAGAGACTGAGGACATGATACAGTAGATTGGTCAGAGACTGCAGACGTGACACAGGAGATGCTCAGAGACTGCAGACATGATACAGAAGATGGCCAGAGACTGCAGACATGATACAGGAGATGGTCAGAGACTGCAGACATGATACAGGAGATGGTCTGAGACTGAGGACATGATACAGTAGATGATCAGAGACTGAAGACATGATACAGTAGATGGTCAGAGACTACAGACATGATACAGGAGATGGTCAGAGACTGCAGACATGATACAGTAGATGGTCAGAGACTGCGGACATGATACAAGAGATGGTCAGAGACTGCAGACATGATACAGTAGATGGTCAGAGACTGCAGACATGATACAGGAGATATGTAAAAAATTCCTCAGCCTTACGCCTAAACTGTGAATTAATCTCCGCGCTCCAGGGAGCACCAGCACACCGGCTGGTAAAAGTTAAAACCAATATAGCAGCTACTTAAACAAATATACAGTATATTTGATGATAGAATGAACAAAGAATAATAGTAGCGCTTGAAACAATGTTAAAAAGTCTCTAAAAATAAACCATAAAGAATCCCCCAAGATGCCAGTCTGGTTAGTGTCAAACTCCTCCCAGCATATGGAAAATAGTCCTGCAAGGTTATTCAATGTTGGTACATCAGAACATCCGTCCCCTGAGACTCCAAAGCTCCAACAATTCACAAACCGCAAATCATTTGTGTAGTTCAACAGGGTCACCACTATTCCACCACCAAGTGCAGGGGGACAATAGGAAATGGCCACTCACCAGATCATGTTGCTCACTTACTCTCATAAGTGAGCACACCTCGCATATAATAAATGCCCACATATCCTATATCTGGCACCCCCCCCCCAACTTTAAAATGTAAAAACACCCACAAAAAATTGTAATGTGTTCAAGAATATTTTTTGCACAAATTTCACAGCCCCCCCAACACAGTGCCCCTTGCAGTCTGCCCTCCGCCTCTCTAATCATAGTTCCCCCTTTTGCACTCTCTGCCTCCCCTGCACAGTCCTACCTTCAGCATAAATAGATAGCTAATATTATTAGCAATGTGTTTAAGTTTGAGTAAGAGATTGGAGTCTTGCTAAAGGAGATATTCAGAGACTATAGACATGATACAGGAGATGGTCAGAGACTGCAGACATGATACAGGAGATGGTCAGAGACTAAGGGCATGATACAGGAGATGGTCAGAGACTGAAGACATGATACAGGAGATGGTCAGAGACTGAAGACATGATACAGGAGATAGTCAGAGACTGCAGACATGATACAAGAGATGGTCAGAGACTGAGGACATGATACAGGAGATGGTCAGAGACTGAAGACATGATACAAGAGATGGTCAGAGCCTGAGGACATGATACAGGAGATGGTCAGAGACTGAGGACATGATACAGTAGATGGTCAGAGACTGAGGACATGATACAGTAGATGGTCAGAGACTGCAGACGTGGTACAAGAGATGGTCAGAGACTTATATACTCATAAGTGAGCACACCTCGCATATAATAAATGCCCACATGAGTAGAGATCAGCAAGGGTTAAATCCAAGATTGGTTCAGTGGTTCTCTTCCTCTCATGCTCCCATGTGCGTGGAAAACATAAAAAACATTCCCCACTAGTGCAATATGTCTGATAAAATTTTATTCAAAAAATAACAGCACAGCATACATCGCACTCACTTGTAAAGAAAATAGTAAAAGCTTATCTCGTATAATGGCAGGTTCGGATCCTCCACTGCTACTACGATGTGGCTCCACGCCAGATCGGGTAGTCCCGGAAGTCCTCCGCTGTCGTGGTCCGCGATTGGGTGCGTCGTCTGGCCACGCCCCGACGCGTTTCGTCACTTCCTGACTTCAACTGGGGGCGCGGCCAGACAAGCGCTCCCGATCTATTTATGCTTCGCCTCACGGCGTCGCACCCAATGGTGAAGCAATCAGGTCACCCGGAAGGACAACTCGCCTCAGGATACCGGAAATTGAATGCAGACTGGGAACTTCCTGTCGGGCGATGCTATAACACCACCTCTGCAGACACCAATACAAATGAGTCTAATCCTATTTGTAAACCCCGCCCCGGGCCATCCCAAATAGGCGTGCAGTCTAATCCAGTGACCTGCTGCTTCCATCACCTCGAATACCATCGAAAGTCACTCAAACAAGTGAATAACCATCCGCTGGTATCTCGGCGCACTCTCAATAGCATCCAATGCTGTAGGTTGCAATAAGCCCTGAAACAACAGAGATGCACAACTCCAAGTATGGCAAGTTAATGCGGACCAATAAAGTATAAAATCTCATGAGTATAATATACTGTAGCAAAGAAAATATTGCTAAAAATTAGCACATTGCTCAAAATTAAAAATCAGATATCAAATCCAATAAAATGTATAAAATCAAATATCGCTATCAAATAATTGAAATACATTCAATATGGTATAGGTCTAAAAAATCTAAAAAATCTTGGATACAGAATAGGGATGATGGTATATATCTCCTCAAAAGTTACAGTCGAAAATAATAAACTAAGAGTCACTGATGAAACAATTGAGGTCAAGTTCGATGTTCAATCCCACCGGCGCGAGGGATTGGGTCAGGTAAATCCATTTAGTTTCGCACTTAGAGAGTTCCCTGACCCAATTAGCCCCTCGCCACGGTGGTGTGACCCGTTCAATGCCCCAAAATATCAGTTCACTGGGGTCCTGGTGGTGATGTTGTCGAAAGTGGGCTGACACATTGTGCTCCCGTTTGCCATTGATAATGTTGGTGATATGTTCACCAACACGAATTTTCAAAGTTCTTTTAGTTCTCCCTATGTACACCAGCTTACATGGGCACATAAGCCCATAAACGACATGAGTGGTGTCACATGTAATAAAGGATTTTATTTTAAATGTTTTATCAATGGCTGGGACAGAAAAAGATGTACGCCTTCTCAAATTATTAGGTGTAAGAGAACATGCTCTGCACCTCCCACATGTAAATGAGCCTTTCAGGTCTGGGAAAAAGGCGATATTAGGTGGATCAATCACCTTTCTCACCACACGATCCCCAAAATTGGGGGCTCTCCGATAGATGAAAGAGGGGTTATTGGGTAGGGCCGGGCCCAGGGTCCTGTCCATTTGCAGTATCGGCCAATGTTGTTTAAATATGGCTTCTACTTTCCTATAGTCATTAGAGAAGTCAGAGAGGAAACTCCATTGTTTGGGGTCATTTTCTGGTGCCCCAACTCTGACTCTCTGACTCAGAGGCCTAGGTACCTCCAGAATGTTGGTAATCTCCCTGTCCAGCACAGACTCCTCGTATCCCTTGGCCACAAATCTCTCCTTTAAGATTCCCACCTGATCCAAATAGTCATTTGTAGATGTGCAATTCCGCCTAACGCGTAAGAATTGCCCCCTAGGAATATTCTTAAGCCAGTTGGGGTGGTGGCCACTTTGTATGGCGAGGTAGCTGTTTCTATCCGTGGTTTTGAAGAATACTTTAGTAGAAAGGACATTGCCCTCCCTCTTTATTGTAACATCTAAAAAGTGAATTTCACTCTGACTGTAGTTAAATTCAAGTCTGATGTTATTCTGGTTGTTGTTCAAGTGCTGCATGAAGGCCGTAAGATTTTGCTCCGATCCCTCCCAGATAAAGACAATATCATCTATAAACCGACGATAGTATCTTAGCTCAGGTCTAATGATGTTAAACACAAATTTGTCCTCCCACTCTGCCATAAAAATGTTGGCCAGACTGGGAGCAAATTTGGCGCCCATTGCCACGCCAGTTCTCTGGCTGTAAAAATTGCTGTCATGCCAGAAATAATTATGGCCCAGGCAAAAATCCAGGGCTCTTCCAATAAAGACCTTTTGTTCCCATGGCAGGTCATCTCTTTTGCTCATATTGCCCAATTGAGGGCCAACAGAGCATCGTCATGTTGGATGATGGTGTAGAGGGACGACACGTCGGCCGTCACTAAGAAGGCCGGCGAGTCGTCCCTCAGCAGCACATCATCCAATGACAAGTGTCAAAATGTCAGTTTAGGGTCTGATCTGTCAGCCGCAATGTTGCAGTCCTGTTAAAAATCGCAGATTGCGGCCATTACTAGTAAAAAAAAATTACATAAATAAAAAGGACATAAATCTTTCCCCTAATTTGTAGACGCGATAATTTTTGCGCAGACTAATCAAAATAAACTTATTGCAGAAAATAAATTGGCCTAAAAGGATGAAAAAGTTTGATTTTTGCATTTTGGGGGGGGGGGGAAATGTTATATAGCAGAATGTGAAAAATACTGTTTTGTTTTCAGAATTATCGCACTTTTTTTGTTATAGCGCAAAAAATAAAAATCTCAGAGGTGATCAAATACAACCAAAAGAAAGCTGTATTTGTGGAAAAAAAGGACATAAATTTTGCACGACCGCGCAATTTTCCGTTAAAGTAACACAGTGCCGAATCGCAAAAAATGGCCTGGTCATTAAGGGGGCAAATCCTTCTGATCCAGAACTGGTTAAAAATGTATGAAGTTTGTCACCGCTGCACGGGCGTGCACAATGTTAAAGCATGTTGTGTTTGGTATCTATGTACTCTGCATAAGATTATCTTTTATATTTTAACAAACAATTGGACAATATATTGTGTTTTTCGTGCATTAAATTAAAAAAAATTGTTTGGAAAATCGCTGCACAAATACTGTGACAAAAAAAAAAAAACTGCAACGCCCACCATTTTATTCTGTAGGCCCTCTGCTTTAAAAAATATATAATGTTTGGTGGTTCAAAGTAACTTTCAAGCAAAAAAAAAAAAAATCTATTTTTCATGTAAACAAAAAGTGTCAGAAAAGGCTTGGTCTTTAAGTGGTTATAAGAGTGGGTGATGTGTGGCATAAGCTTCTAATGTTGGACATAAAATTCCAGGACAGTTGGAACACCCTCAAATGACCCATTTTTGGAAAGGAGACACCCAAAGCTATTTGCTGAGAGGCATGTTGAGTCCATGGAATATTTTATGTTTTGCCACAAATTTCTGGAAAATTACATTTTTTTTTATTACACAAAGTTGTCACTGATATATTGCTCACACATGCCATGGGTATATGTGGAATTACACCCCAAAATACATTCTGCTACCTCTCCTGAGTATGAGAATACCACATGTGAGAGACTTTTTGGCAGTCTAGCTGCATACTGGACCCCAAAAACCAAAACATCAGCTTTCTAAGAGTGTAAATTGCTAATTTCACTTCCTCGCTACCTATAAGTTTTGGAGGCCCTAAAATGCCAAGATCGCACAAAACCCCCCAAATGACCCCTTTTGAGGAAAGTAGACACCCAGCGCTATTTTCTGAGAGGCATAGTCAGCATTTTTCAGGTCTCATTTTTTGCCACAACTTTTTGGAAAATGAAGAAAGAAAAGGAAAATGTATTTTTTCATTTCCTTTTTCAATTTGCAAAACCTTGTGACAAAAAGCGAGATCTGCAAAATACTCAACATGCCTCTCAGCAAATAGTTTGGGGTGTCTACTTTCTGAAAAGGGGTAATTCGGGGCGTATTGTGCTATCTTGGCATTTCATTGCCTCTGAAACTGTAATAGGTAGTGAGGAAGTGAAATTAGTAATTTACGCCCTTGGTTTTCCGGGTCCTGTACCTGGCTAGACTGCCAAAAAGTCTCACACATTGGGTATTCCCATACTCAGGAGAAGCAGCAGAAAATATTCCATAGACTCCACATGCTTCTCAGCAAATAGATTGGGTGTCTACTTTCCAAAAAGGGGTCATTTGGGGGGTGGGGGGATGTGCTTTCTTGGCATTTCAGGGCCTCCGAATCTCTGATAGGTAGAGAGGAAGTAAAATGAGCAAAATCCTGAAGACGGTGATTCGTTTTCGGCACTTGTAAGCGGCTAGGCTCCTAAAAAGTCTCACACATGGGGTATCCCCATACTCAGGAGAAGCAGCAGAATGTATTTTGGGGTGTAATTCCACATATACCCATGGCATATGTGAGCAATATATAATTTCAGTGACAAATTCTTTTTTTTGTCCTTTTTTAAAAACGTGGAAAAAAAAAATAAAATATTTAATGGGTTCAACGTTCCTCTACTTTCCAAAAAAGGGGTCATTTAAGGGGGTTTTATACTGCCCTGCCATTTTAGCGCCTCAAGAAATGAGATAGGCAGTCAGAAAGTAAAAGCAGCGTAAGTTCCAGTACTGTATATACACCATAGTTTGTAGTCGATATAACTTTTGCACAAACTAATAAATATACGCCTTTTGGGATTTATTTTACTAAAGACATGTAGCTAAATACATTTTAGCCTAAATGTATGACTAAAATTGAATTTTTTGGATGTTTTTTTTATAACAAAAAGTACAAAATATCATTTTTTTCAACATTTTTTTTGTTTATATGGCAAAAAACAAAAATCCCAGTGGTTATTAAATAGCACCAAGAGAAAGCTCTATTTGTGGATAAAAAAGAACATAACGTTTGCTTGGGTACAGCTTTGCATGACTGCGCAATTACCAGTTAAAGTAACATAATGCCAAATTGCAAAAAATGCTGTGGTTAGGAAGAGAATGAAATCTTCCAGAGGTCAAGTGGTTAAGCAATATCTCCCCAGTAAGCATGCCAGATATGGGGTCAAACTGTATAAGCTCTGTGAAAGATACCCAGGCTATACATATTATTTAAGAACATTCAAGGGAAAAGAATCAGCTGGAGCCCCCTGGATGCCCAGACTACATGAGGAGCAGTGGCAAGAAAGTATGGGACTCGGTGTCACCCTTGTTCCTAAAGCGGTATCATTTGTACGTGGACAACTTTTATGCAAGCTTGCTACTTTTTTTGACATTTGTTCATTAAAGCAATTCACTGCTGTGGCCCTATATGACCCAGTCACAGGGGCTTCCCCCAGCGGCTTGTAAATACCCAACTTAGAAAGGGGGAGAAAGCCTGCTTGCGGAATGATGAACTACTCACAGTGAAGTGGAAGAACAAACAGGATGTAATTATCCCGTCTTCCATTCACCAAGACACAACGGCCCAATTAGCACAGCATCTGCTGTTGCTGAAAAGCCTCTCTCTGCCCACAAATATAGTCCTTATATGGGAGTAGTAGACTTTAACAACCAAATGATGGAGCCGTATTTAGCGTTCTGCAGAGCTAGACACCGGTACAAGAAAGTATCTATATTTTTATTTCAGTTGGCACTATATAATGCTTCTGTTATTTGCAAAGCAACTGGATCCTTCCTAAAATTTCAGGAAACAATCCTCACAGCTCTTTTGTATCCAGAAGGTGCCGTGGCCCAAATCCAAAATCCAGATGCAGTTACCTGACCGCATGTTCTCGAAAAGGCACCTTGGATAACAAACCTGTTACACTGGCAAGTATTTATAGTCCTAATACCAAACATATCACATTCTATCGCTGAGTTGAAAGACTGCTGGCCTCTTTCACGTCGAGCATGGCGATTCTTGAGGGCGACCTGAATGTCCCGCTCAACCCCCTGTTGGACACGTCCAATGGGGCCACCTCCATTCCCTACGAGGCCTACAGGTTATAAAAGGACAGCTTCAGTCACTTATGCTTTATGACACATGGTGCTTCCTATATCGAACAACAAAAGTTTTAATTTACTTTTCTCTCTCTCACTGTACTTCTTCATCTCACAGACCTACCTATCTTGTGTTCGGAAAGTGAGTATTGAGTCATTGTTTTTATCTGACCATCACCCCATTACTCTCATGCCTCACCTTTCTGACGTCATCTATTGTTCTAAAACATGCCGTTTCAATCTGTCGCTCCTGAATGACCCTGTTGCACGTCAATCCTTGTTTCAAGCCCTCATTGACTACTTTTGGCATAACACTGCCTCTGACATCTCTTTGCTGATTAGGTGAGAGGCCCACAAATGCGACCAAAATGAATAAGGCCCACCAAGCCCACGTTACTACTCTGCTTACATGGATCCAAAAGCAGTGCATAAATGCTCCCCAGCGGCACACACTCTGACAGCTTTAACATAGCCCTGAAAAGCTCTCCAGGAGGTGCTGGGTATACAAACCTTATGTAGGTATAAAAAGTATAAAGGGGATAACCGCGCTAACAATGTAATAAAAAGCTGCAGCTTCAGGTGAGACAGCACCAAACACAGGTAATAAATAGAAAAAAGCTGCGCTAATGAGACCTAATGGGTGTATGATACGCCAATCACAATATTTGATAATAAAAATCTGTTGGAGAAGACAATGATAGCATCAGGTGCCCGGTGAGCACCCAAGGCAATAAATAAATAAAACAAACGTCTGCTAGGTCATATGCATTGGAGGATGAACCTATACATAATTGAATATTACACAATACACAGTGAATTAATTCTGGCCAGGAATCAAAAACACACAGAGTTCATATAGAGTCTTCATAAAGTCCCAGAAGTGAGTTCCAAGATCAGTGGAGTGAAAGGAAATTCCAGTATGGCTATTCACCACGGTGCTGCACACAAGTGACATGCATGTCTCCTTACCAGATAAAAAATGTAAATGAGCGTCTATAGTTGATTCCTCACAGCGCCACTCAGAAAGGATCACAACAGCAACAAGCCTCCAGAACACAGCCAATAAGATGGTGATACCGATACTGACCACAGGATGGAGCTCAGTGCGCCAAAGAGAAAAGAAGGGGACTGGATAGTGTAATACCGTACAGCCTTTATTAAGTAAATATTAAAATAACACTCACATGGTAGATGAGAAAGAATCTCATATAAAAAGCCGGCCGGCTCTCAAGTAGCCTGTTCCTCGGGGCAGCGTAGTGACGTCAGCACGCTGTACCCTGCGCGCTCGTCTGCAAAGACTTCTAATGGGTAAGGCTTCTCCAAAGAAAGTCCATTTAGCTAAAGTCAAGTCCTAGTTTCAAGAAAAATCCCAGAACGGCGACCCACGAGGGGCCAGGTGCTCTAGTAGGAATACGTGATGCAGCCGTCCTTCCTCCAAAATCCCATGTGGAAGAGAGCAGCCTCGAGGAACAGGCTACTTGAGAGCCAACCGGCTTTCTATATGCGATTCTTTCTCATCTACCATGTGAGTGTTATTTTAATATTTAATTAATAAAGGCTGTACGGTATTACATTATCCAGTCCCCTTCTTTTCTCTATGGCGCACTGAGCTCCATCCTGTGGTCAGTATCGGTATCACCATCTTATTGGCTGTGTCCTGGAGGCTTGTTGCTGTTGGGATCCTTTCTGAGTGGCGCCATGCGAGGAATCAACTATTAGACGCTCATTTACATTTTTTATCTGGTAAGGAGACATGCATGTCACTTGTGTGCAGCACCGTGGTGAATAGCCATATTGGAATTTCCTTTCACTCCACTGATCTTGGAACTCACTTCTGGGACCTTATGTAGGTATGCTTTGAGTCACAAGTTCTTTTATGAGCATGCAAAAAAATTGGCAGGCTTCTTGCAAAAATGGCTCAAGTTAAATGAGCTGAGTTAGATATACATTCTATCCATGATACACTGGTAAAGCTTATCACATGGCGGTTGATACCACAAAGCAAATCACTGTCTATTATAGGTTGCTTTATAAGATCAGCCCTACCAATCCCTTGGAACAGGTGGTGGGTAGGAAAGTGCGCTGATTCAATATAGGGTGTGCTGCTACCTTAGAGTGTATGTTGTAGAATGGGTAAAGAAATCAGGTGCGCTGCCCTAGTGCATATGTGCAACATACAAAATGATGCAAACAAATAAACCAAAAATGCAATAATAATGCAAAAAAATGAAAACGTATGCAATTCATGTAAAACAAAAAATGTCCAGAAGGTGACTAGTGATACACCAATGTGCAATAAACGTCCATGTTATAAGTCCATAAATAAAGTGCAAAAAATGGTGACATAAACTTCCAGCTTGGGGAAAGGTGAACTGTGATTGGAAGGTGCAAAGTCCCACCACCAGCTTGGCCTCTTACCAGAAGTTAAACGTTAAGGGCATATATGAATATGACCGCTCCAAAGGTCATGCAGCCAGGTATAAATCCCTTACCCAATCCCTTGGAACAGAGCAAGGCCAATCGCCAATATCTGATTTCCACGTATATCTCTCCAACAACAGCATGCCCATATTATCGCAGCACTTTCATTTCTGCCATGAAGGATCCTCTTACCCCTGAGAAACTTGGCCAGGCACTCAAACAAATGAAACTTGGCAAGAGCCCCGGACCAGATGGCCTTACCACCCAATTATATAAAGGCTTTCTAGAGATCCTAGCCCCACATTTCCTGGCAGCTTTTAAGTTGGTCGCTGCAGGCAGTGTCATTCCAACCCAACTTCTAGAAGCCCACACAATCATGATTCCCAAGAAGGACAAATATCCTACCCAAGTCACCAATTACAGACTGATATTATTGCTTAACATCAACTTGAAGAAATATGCCAAAATTCTCATGAACAGACTCCTCCCTTTACTACTTCATTTGATCTCTTTGGACTAAATGGGATTTACCCCCGGTAGAGAGGCACAAGACAACACCATAAATACCCTTAAAGTCCATCACTGGTTCCCCAGCAGGGTCAGACGGGGATTCTTTCTCTCTTTAGATATAGAAACATAGAAACATAGAATGTGTCGGCAGATAAGAACCATTTGGCCCATCTAGTCTGCCCAATATATCTGAATCCTATGAATAGTCCTTGGCCCTATCTTATATGAAGGATAGCCTTATGCCTATCCCATGCATGCTTAAACTCCTTCACTGTATTTGCAGCTACCACTTCTGCAGGAAGGTTATTCCATGCATCCACTACTCTCTCAGTAAAGTAATACTTCCTCATATTACTTTTAAACCTTTGCCCCTCTAGTTTAAAACGGTGTCCTCTTGTGGTAGTATTTCTTCTTTTAAATATGCTCTCCTCCTTTACCGAGTTGATTCCCTTTATGTATTTAAAGGTTTCTATCATATCCCCTCTGTCTCTTCTTTCTTCCAAGCTATACATGTTAAGGTCCTTTAACCTTTCCTGGTAAGTTTTTTCCTGTAATCCATGTACTAGTTTAGTAGCTCTTCTCTGAACTCTCTCTAGAGTATCTATATCCTTCTGGAGATATGGCCTCCAGTACTGCGCACAATACTCCAAGTGAGGTCTCACCAGTGTTCTGTACAGCGGCATAAGCACTTCCCTCTTTCTACTGCTTATACCTCTCCCTATACATCCAAGCATTCTGCTGGCATTTCGTGCTGCTCTATTACATTGTCCTCCCACCTTTAAGTCTTCTGAAATAATTACTCCTAAATCCCTTTCCTCAGATACTGAGGTCAGGACTGTGTCAAATATTCTATATTCTGCCCTTGGGTTTTTACGCCCCAGGTGCATTATCTTGCACTTATCCACATTAAATTTCAGTTGCCAGAGTTCTGACCATTCTTCTAGTTTTCCTAAATCCTTTTCCATTTGGCATTTCCCTCCAGGAACATCAACCCTGTTACATATCTTTGTGTCATCAGCAAAAAGACAAACCTTACCATCGAGGCCTTTTGCAATATCACTTATGAAGATATTAAACAAAATTGGTCCCAGTACAGATCCCTGAGGTACCCCACTGGTAACATGACCTTGTTCTGAATGTTCTCCATTGACTACAACCCTCTGTTGTCTGTCACTCAGCCACTGCCTAATCCACTCAACAATATGGGAGTCCATGCTCAATGACTGTAGTTTATTGATAAGTCTTCTATGTGGGACAGTGTCAAAAGCCTTACTAAAATCTAGATATGCAATGTCTACTGCACCTCCACCGTCTATTATTTTAGTCACCCAGTCAAAAAAATCTATAAGATTTGTTTGACATGATCTCCCTGAAGTAAACCCATGTTGTTTTTCATCTTGCAATCCATGGGATTTAAGATGTTCCCCAATTCTATCCTTTAATAGGGTTTCCATTAATTTGCCTACTATTGATGTCAGACTCACTGGTCTATAGTTGCTCGATTCCTCCCTACTACCTTTTTTGTGAATGAGCACGACATTTGCCAATTTCCAATCTTCCGGGACGACTCCTGTTACTAATGATTGGTTAAATAAATCTGTTAATGTTAATATGACAAAGATGTCGATAGGGTGGCCTGGGATTACTTGGCAGCAGTTCTCCCCTTGCTGATCCTCAGTGAGAGGATGCATTCCAGAATTCTGGCCACCTATAGAACATCTTTTCCATCAGTAGGGGCACTAGACAGGGCTGCCCCCTCTCTTCAACCCTATTTGTCCTTAGCATGGAACCCTGCCTTAGAGCAGATGTTAGTTTACGAGCCATTGAGATTACTGGCAAAGAATATAAAATGGTAGCTTACGCAGATGATTTTCTCTTATTCCTCCACAAAACCCTCACAAACCATTCCTACTTCCTTCGCAACCTCAAATTGTTTGGTGCTGTCTCCAACCTAAAAATAACTCCAAATCCACATGCTTAATGTCTCTTCCCCCCAACCTTAGTACCTCAGTGTAAATCCCTTTTCCCATTCTCCTAGAAGACTGACGCAATTACCTATCTGGGCATCCAGTTACTGGCCCTTACATACATCCCTCTCTTGACTGCCTTTCAGAGAGATACAGTTACATGGAACAAACCTTCCTTTTCATGGTTTGGCAGAGCCGCAATAGTAAACATGACAGTGTTACCCAGAATTGTATATATTTTACAGGCTGTACCCATTGAAGTTCCTAGCGCCATTCTTTTGCACCCTACAGAAAACTAACTTCTAACTATTTGTGGGCTAAAAGACACCATAGGGTTAGTTTACAACAACTCGTGTGCTCTAAAGTGCAAGGAGGCATTGGCCACCCCAATTTTCTTTGAGTACCTTTCCTCCTCCATGTGCCTAATTGTTGCTGGTGGTGCAACGCGAAGTAGGGTATTTTTCTCCACATTTGGTGGAGTTGCCCCTATATACAATCTATTGGCAGACTGTTCATAAAATTGTGACCAAGGTCTCTGCATTCACCCTTGAGTTCACATTAGTTCAGTTTCTGTTCCAGCATTCCGCGGTTATGGGTCCCAGATTTTACAAATCCTTAGCTATGCACCTAATAAATGCTGCTCCAGGGCCGGCCCTACCATGGGTCCCGGTGGGTCCATGGGATCCAGGCGGCACTTTAAGAGGGGCGGAAACGGGGGTGTACAACCCAAGGACCCGAGGCTCCCTCTCCCTTTAGCGTGCAGTGTCATCCTTGCATAATGCTCTGTTCCACCCCCCAGCCCTGCCCCGCTCTGCTTCCCAGCAGTATAAGTTGTATTGTTGGGGAGCGAAGCGGGGCGGGCGGGGGATGGAGCAGCTCTCCTGAATCCCGGAACAGCACAGGCTTTAATAGCAGGAGGACCCGCCGACACTGCAGTGCTGCTGTCACCACATGTTGCTTCACTGAGGCTGGATATGAGTGTCATTGGTCGGTGGTGATGAGCAGAAAGAGGGGAGCTTTCTTGGTGCTGTACAATTCTTATACCTGTGAGCTGAGCTGATGTTTTTAGGCATGTCCCTTTGCTGGAGGGCACATGTCTTTTTGCTGGAGGGGGCTTGTCTCTTTGCTGGAAGGGGCATGTCTCTTTCCTGGATTGGGCATGTTTCTTTGCTGGAGGGGACATGTCTCTTTGCTGCATTGGGCATGTCTCTTTTCTGGAGGGGGCATGTCTCTTTCCTGGATTGGGCATGTTCCTTTGCTGGAGGGGACATGTCTCTTTGCTGCATTGGGCATGTCTCTTTTCTGGAGGGGGCATGTCTCTTTCCTGGATTGGGCATGTTTCTTTGCTGGAGGGGACATGTCTCTTTGCTGGATTGGGCATGTCTCTTTGCTGGAGAGGTCATGTCTCTTTGCTGCATTGGGCATGTCTCTTTTCTGGAGGGGGCGTGTTTCTTTGCTGGATTGGGCATGTCTCTTTTCTGGATTGGGCATTTCTCTTTTCTGGATTGGGCATGTCTCTTTCTTGGAGGGGGCATGTCTATTTGCTGGAGGGGGCATGTCTCTTTTCTGGAATGGGCATGGCTCTTTGCTGGAGGGGGCATGTCTCTTTGCAGGAGGGGGCATGTCTCTTTGCTGGAGGGGGCATGTCTCTTTGCTGGAGGGGGCATGTTTCTTAGCTGGAAGGGGCATGTAAACACCCAACATTCAGCCTCCATGATGTAATTCACTTCTCTCTTCCATTCAGTTAGTGTTGGACAAGTGACCTGTTTCCAATATCTTGGGATCAGGTATTTGTCAGCGTTCAACAAATAGGGAGTTACACTTTGTTTTGTACCGCCTGACGAAAGACCTTACATCATGGAAGAGGAACTGAAGTGGTGCATGCTTAACTGGTCGTATAGATGTTTTCTGAATCCAAGGAATTATTGAGTCCCCAAAAGCCCTAATCTTTGGACAATCCCACCAAAGATAGAGGAATGTACCACGTTGTGTGCATCCCCACCAACAATTGAGGTCAGACCCTGGAAACATCTGCGCGAGAGGAGAGGGTGTGCTATACCACCTAGTCAGAAACTCGGATTCTTGAATGCGAATACTGATGGAGGAAACGTTGGCTGCATGCATAATTTTCTGAATCTGTGGAGGATAAAATTCAGTCCCCATCACCTTCTCCTATTCTTTAATAAAGTATGGAGTCATCTGTAATAAATGCGCCCCAAGCACCAACTTGTACATGTGCGATAGCAAATGTTTCGAGTCTAAGGGCCGTACACACCAGGATTCGAAGGGGGATAATGTACCACTCAGTATTGCATCAGTCCACTAGTATCCACAACGTAGAAACAAAAAAAAAAACTAAAAATAGAGCAGATCATCCAAGATTGGGTCATTAAAATTCATCATAAATGGTTTTAGTATATTAAATTGAAAAAATAAAACCCACCCACACTACTTGCAGCATGTGATAAAACGTCTGGAAGCTCTGCTTATGCATTTCATCACTATAGTACATGTAGATGGCGTTTTTCTTTTTCATTTATTGTACATTTTTGTCAGAGGTCCATTCCTGAATTCTATATAGGGGTTGAACAATACTCAAGCAAATATTGACCTCTAGGCTCTGAGGTCAACCCTGGAGAACCAAAGAAAGTGCAGAGAAGTACAAGCAAACTGATAAGAGGCATGGAGGAGCTCAGCTATGAGGAAAGATTAGAGGAACTGAATTTATTCCCTCTGGAGAAGAGAAGGGGATATAATCAACATGTATAAATAAATAAGGGGGGATATGATCCCCATGTATAAAGACATAAAGGGGGATATGATCACCATGTATAAAGACATAAAGGGGGATATGATCACCATGTATAAAGACATAAAGGGGGATATGATGAACAGGTATAAATACATAAAGGGGATATGATCACCAGGTATAAATACATAAGGGGGGATATGATCATCATGTATAAATACATAAGAGGGGATATGATCACCACGTATAAAGACATAAAGGGGGATATGATGAACATGTAAAAATACATAAGGGGGGATAGATCACCATGTGGGAATACATAAGGGGGGGATAGATCACCATGTATAATACATAAGGGGGATATGATCAACATGTAAAAATACATAAGGGGGGATATGATCAACATGTAAAAATACATAAGGGGGGGATATGATCACCATGTATAAATACATAAGGGGGGATATAATCACCATGTATAAATACATAAGGGGGGATATGATCTCCATCTAGGAATACATACAGTAAGGGGGGATATAATTACCATATATGAATACATAAGGGGGGGATATGATCACCATGTATAAATACATAAGGGGGGGATATGATCCCCATGTATAAATACGTAAGGGCTGATATGATCACCATGTATAAATACATAAGGGGGGATATGATCTCCATCTAGGAATACATACAGTAAGGGGGAATATGATCACCATGTATAAATACATAAGGGGGGATATTATCACCATGTCAGGGGCGTAACTACAGGGGTTTCAGGGGTTGCAATTGCAACCGGGCCCTATGCTCCAGGGGGCCTGTGCGGCTCCCCTGTACACCTGGATAGGAGGGGCGGCGGGGGCAGCATGTAGAGAAATCACTGTGCTCCTTTATCCTCCTGTAGCTGCAGGAGGAAAATGGAGGAGATTGGTTCCTCTTATGCTGCCCCCGCCCCTCCTCCTATCCAGTTCACTTGTGTTCTGCTGTCTCTGGGCCCCTGTGTGCTCCCCTGGTCCCCCCCCTACTGTGCTGCTGCCCCCGCCACTCTTCCCATCCAGTTCACTTGTTTTCTGCTGTCTCTGGGCCCCTGTGGTCTCCCCTAGTCTCCCCCCCCCCCCCCACTGTGCTCCCTCCCCTCTCCTGCCGGCTGCTGCAGGGGATGTGTCACAATAGAGAACCAGGAAGGGGTCGGTAAATATGTAATTTACCAGCTCCTTCCTTTTTTGAATGGACAGAGTCATAGTCAGTCACATTGTAAAAAAATAAAATAAAATGATAAAAAAATAACAACGCGAGAGCCGCATGACATAGCCAGCTCTGCGCATAGCGTCCCTGTTGCCCTAGCAACGAGACACGCGCAGAGCTGACCGAGCGGCTCTCGCGTGCGAGCGCGTACCCGCTGCGTGCCCGCGCACACCTGCCGCTTCAAGAGTTTTGGCCGGCTGCCCGACTGGGGTGTATGTAGGATATCAATCTATATTAATAATATGCAAGTGTCTCTGCGTCCGCTTTACCTGTGACATTGGGATTGCGCTACTGCGCATGTGCCCCACGGAAAGCCGTTGGGACTGGGGGCGGGCAACATGTCAGGGGCCCCAGAAGTAAGTCACACTGACCTGTGTAGGAATGGGAGCTCCTCTGTGTCGGAGGCCGGGTCCCGGGTGTTGGGGGTCACCCCCCGATAATGGTGCTCTTCAGGGAAGTTCCTCTGAGCAGGCGGCTCCGGACCAGATCCATATTCCCCGGAGAGTCTACACTCACCCGAATGCTGTAGCCGGGCAGGAGCACCCCGTCATGGGTCAGGAGAAGGGGAAGGCGCCAGGGGATCTGGATAGAGCCACTAGAGGCCATGACCGGCCACACACACAATCCGCACACCGACCGACCAAACTCACTGATAGCTCCGAGTCCGGGCAAAGAGCAGCAAGACTACAACTACGGAGAGCGGCCGGAGACAAATCATCTCCGCCTGAGGAAACCACCGCCATCTTGTGATATCCTACATACACCCCAGTATTATCACCTCATCATATACTATACACCCCAATATAATCACCTCATCATATACTATACACCCCAGTATCATCACCTGATGATACTGGGGTGTATAGTATATGATGAGGTGATTATATTGGGGTGTATAGTATGTAGGATATCACAATATATGATGAGGTGATTTCTGTCCTCAGCCCTGTGAGGTGAATTCCCAGTTGTAATACTCACAGTTGGCCAGTAGATGGTGGTGGTTTCCTCAGGCGGAATGATTTGTCTCCGGCCGCTCTCCGTAGTTGTAGTCTTGCTGCTCTTTGCCCGGACTCGGAGCTGTCAGTGAGTTCGATCGGTGTGCGGATTGTGTGTGTGGCCGGTCATGGCCTCTAGCGGCTCTATCCAGATCCCCAGACATCAGACAGAAGCCGCGGCCTTCTCCATACCACAGCCGCGGCCTTCTCCACCACATAGGTACGTTTCCTTCCAATATTGAGGCGGATGTTGAAAGGTGGGCGGGGATCCGCTCATATACACGCCCACCCAGCGCCAGGCTCTGCGTCCCAAAGGCTGTCCATGCGGCACATGCGCAGTAGCGCATTTCCACGGACACAGGGAAAGCGGACGCAGAGACACATGGCTTTTATTAACCACTTGCCCACTGGGCCAGACCAATTTTCAGCTTTCAGTGATCTCACATTTTGAATGACAATTACTCAGTCATGCAACACTGTCCCCATATGAAATTTCCGTCCTTTTTTTCACACAAACAGAGCTTTCTTTTGGTGGTATTTAATCATAATTGGGTTTTTTATTTTTTTGCGCTATAAATGAAAAAAGACCGAAAATTTTGTAAAAAAATTCATTTTTCTTCGTTTCGGTTTTAAATTTTGCAAATTTAGTCATTTTTCTTCATAAGTTTTGGCCAAAATTTATACTGCTACATATCTTTAGTAAAAATAACCCAAATAAGTATACATTTTTTGGTCTTTGTGAAGGCTATAGAGTCTACAAGCTATGGTACCAATCATTGAAAATTGATCACACCTAAAGTACTGATGGCCTATCTCATTTCTTGAGACCCTAACAATTCAGGACAGTAAAAATACCCCCCAAATGACCCCTTTTTGGAAAGTAGACATTCCAGGGTATTTAGTAAGGGGCATGGTGAGTTTTTGAAGTTGTCATTTTTTCCCACAATTCTTTGCAAAATGAAGATTTTTTTAAAAAAAAAATATTTTTCACAAAATGGTCATATTACGAAGTTATTTCTCACACACAGTATAGGCATACTGGCAACTACACCCCAAAACACATTCTGCTACTCCTCCTGAGTATAGCGATACCACATGTGTGAGACTTTTCCACAGCCTGACCACATACAGAGGCCTAACATGCAAGGAACACCGTCAGGCGTTCTAGAAGCAAAAATTACACATATAATTTTCTGACGACCTATCACACTTTTGAAGGCCCTGGAGCACCTGGACAATAAAAACCCCCATACAATGACCCCATTTTGGAAAGAAAACACCCCAACACATGATCTAGGAGGCATAATGAGTCTTTTTTCTAAAAAAAAAAACAAAAAAAAAATAATGAGTCTTTTGAACATGTCATTTTTTTCCACAAATTTTTGGAAAATGTGGAAAGAAAACCAAAACGCTTTTTTTTACACAAAGTTGTCCATTTATAAGACGTTTCTAACACATACAATGTACATAGCAAAAAATGACACCCCAAAATACATTCTGCCACTCCTCCTGAGTATGACGATACCACATGTGTGACACTTTTCCACAGCCTGACCACATACAGAGGCCCAACAAGCAGGGAGCACCGTCATTTCCTGACTTCCCATTACAATTTTGTGAGGCTCTGTAGGGCACTGATAAGCATTGTAGTGGCACTGATGTGGCATTGATGTGGCCCGGATGAGCACTGATGTGGCATGGATGTGGCCCGGATGAGCACTGACATGGCATGGATGTGGCACTGATGAGCACTGACGTGGCATGGATGTGGCACTGATGAGCACTGACGTGGGATGGATGTGGCACTGATGAGCACTGACGTGGGATGGATGTGGCACTGAGGAGCACTGATGTGGCATGGATTAGCCCTGACGTGGCATGGATGTGGCATGGATGAGCACTGACGTGGCATGGATGAGGCACAGATGAGCACCCTGACATGGCATAGATGTGGCACAGATGAGCACTGACATGGCACGGATGTGGCATGGATGAGCACTGACGTGGCATGGATGTGGCACGGATGAGCACTGACGTGGCATGGATGTGGCACGGATGAGCACTGACATGGCATTGATGTGGCATGGATGTGGCACGAATGAGCACTGACGTGCCATGGATGTGGTACGGATGAGCACTGATGTGGCACGGATGAGGCACTGATGAGCACTGACGTGGGATGGATGTGGCAATGATGAGCACTGATGTGGCATGGATTAGCCCTGACGTGGCATGGATGAGGCACAGATGAGCAGCCTGACGTGGCATGGATGTGGCACAGATTAACACTGACAAGGCATGGATGTGGCATTGATGTGGCACTGACGTGACATGGATGAGCACTGACGTGGCATGGATGTGGCCCGGATGAGCACTGACGTGGCATGGATGTGGCATGGATGAGCACTGACATGGCACGGATGAGCACTGACGTGGCATTGATGTGGCATGGATGAGCACTGACGTGGCATGGATGAGCACTGAAGTGGCATGGGTGTGGCATGGATGAGCATGGACATGGCATGGATGAGCACTGACGTGGGATGGATGAGCATGGATGTGGCATGGATGAGCACTGAGGTGGCATGGGCAGGCACAGATGTGGCATGGATGTGGCACAGATGAGGCACGGATGAGCACGGATGTGGCATGGATGAGCACTGAGGTGGCATGGATGAGGCACTGATGGGGCACGGATGAGGCACTTATGGGGCACAGATGAGGCACTGATAGGGCACAGATGAGGCACTGATAGGGCACAGATGAGTCAGAGGAGGCACTGATAGGGCACAGATGAGGCACTAATAGGGCACAGATGAGGCACTGATAGGGCACAGATGAGGCAGAGGAGGCACTGATAGGGAACAGATGAGGCAGAGGAGGCACTGATGGGGCACAGAGGAGGCACTGATCCAGGGCACAGATAAGGCAGAGGAGGCACTGATCCAGGGTACAGATGAGGAAGAGGAGGCACTGATCCAGGGCACAGATGAGGCAGAGGAGGCACTGATCCAGGGCACAGATGAGGCAGAGGAGGCACTGATCCAGGGCACAGATGAGGCAGAGGAGGCGTGCAGCTGCAGTTTCTCTCCTCTCCTCGCACGCTGTACCGATTGCTGTGTACAGCGTGCGAGGAGAGGAGAGAAATGAACCGGACATGCGCCGGTTTGTTGTGAAGTGATCGCTCCGTCATTGGATGACCGCTCTCATTGGCCCTTTACCGCGATCCGTGATGCGTCGGGTCCCCGGGACCCGGCGAGCACGGACACTCCCGTGTGCGCGCCCCAGCCCAGGGGGCGCACGGGAGCGCGATTCTGGGAGGACGTTCATGTACGCCCTCCCAGAACTAGAAAACCACGCTGTAGCCGTCTTTCGGCTATGGCCCGGTTGGAAAGTGGTTAATATAGATTACAGCAACATTTTTTTCCTTTTGGGATAAAGGTTTTACATGTATAATTAAAAGTCGATCATTGTAAGCCCCCCCTGTCAGTGGCAAATGGTTTTGTCTCAACACTGTAAATTGATACATTTGCAGGAAAGCTTGTTCTTTTGAAAAACAACAGACGTACTGGCCAGATCACTAGGTGAAAATAAAGGAAATAAAACCTAAGAAGAAGATAACTAGTGCAGCCATCACATCTAAGAATTGGTAAGCTGCGATATAATAAATGCTTGCCTTTGGATTTATTACTGTAATAAATGTCTTTGCTCCACAGTGCACTGCTGAGAAATGACCACAAGATGGAAGCAGAGCTCCGTGTTTCTTTAGCAGCCCTGAGAAATTGTAACATGTTAATGATATAAATAAAGATTTCTGGGCTGAAAAAAACGCTGTCTCTAATGGCGGAGCTCTATGTACCTCTAAATACAACCTGCAGATATTTTTCATGTTTTTGAGGCTGCAATGGTATTAGAAAATAAAATCAGAATGTCCAGCATGCTTTGTTTTCTGTGCCTGCCCAACGTTAACCCCTTCAGCTCTCACCCCGCAGCCAACTATAGGCCTGAAAGGGCTTGAATTTCATATTTATTTGCCCCAAAAATAACAGCAGCTTTGTCAGCTTGCTGTATCTGCCCCTTCAATTGCCTGTTGGGCTTTTTTTTTTTTTTTTCATTAACAGTTTTTTTTTTTTTTTTTTTTAAAGTAAAGTCAGATAACATATAATTAAACAGGGTGTGTATATAAAACTGGAAGGTCCCACGTACACACTAGCAGCGCTTAAGGGTTACTCTCCATGAGCCCTACGTTAGACCAAAGATATCAAAATCAAAAATCGGCACTGCACATGTGCAATAATGCCAAATGGTTATAATATCTTGGCCACTTCACATATATATAAACATAATAGTCCCAAATAAGTGTGATGAAATCCTCTTCAGTATTTCAAAACGTAAGCGCAGATGGTAAACGAAACACCTCCACCACACCTCCATGAGCCCCTTAGGTAGTGAAAACGTACCCTTATGACATATGTCTGGCGCTGCTTTCTGTAATCATATGAACTTGGCTCTCCCCATCGGTCTGCTTGCACACACCCCGATTAAGAACCTCAGTTGAAGTCCGTGATGACAAAACGCGTCAGAGCGTGAGCACGCGGTCACCTAGGCAACCCGCAAGCGTCCGAAGTCACGCCCAGGAAACCTGGAAGTCCTGTGTGCTGGTACCAAGTAGGGATGATCGAACTTTTGAAAAGTTCGGTTCGACCAGAACACCCGAACTTCACGAAAGTTCGGCCCGGATTTCAGAACCCCATTGAAATCAATGGGACCCGAACTTCTGTAATCAAAAAACACCATTTTTAAGCCCTAAAACCCAATAAATGCCCCTAAAAAGTGCCTAGGGTTCTGGGTCATGCCCCATTAACTATTAATCACACAAAAAAAAGTTCTTAAAAATTGTCATTTTTGATAAAAAAGCCAATTATTGAAAAATTAAAAAAAAAAAAAAAAGAGATTTTTTTTTATTTTTACTTTGGATTTAGTATCTGGGGGGTCTAAAAGGTGTGCATGTGAAGTTTCAGCTCTGTAGCATGTCCAGAACCATGAAAAAAAAAAAAGATAATTTTTCAGTAGAACAGGGATGTGGGTCGGGACCCTCCTTTAACTTTAACACCTATATGATCTTTTTTTCTGGTTCTGGACATGCTACAGAGCTGAAACTTCACAGGTACACCTTTTAGACCCCCAGACACAAAATCACACAAAAAAAAGTTCTTAAAAATTGTCATTTTTGATAAAAAAGCCAATTATTGAAAAATTAAAAAAAAAAAAAAGAGATTTTTTGATTTTTACTTTGGATTTAGTATCTGGGGGTCTAAAAGGTGTGCATGTGAAGTTTCAGCTCTGTAGCATGTCCAGAACCATAAAAAAAAAGATCGTTTGTATTAGAAAACTTTAAGCACAGGAATATGGCTTCTCTGCTGTAACACCTTGCCGGTTTAATAGCAGGCATTTTTTTGGGTTCTTTGCAGTCAGGAAAAACATCTGAACTTGTGTATAGTGGTACTGTGCACAAGTTCTGATGTTTTGCCTGCCTCCAAAACCCTCCAAAAAATGCCAGCAAAAACACACCTGGGCATTTTTTTTTTTGACGCTAGCGTTTTTTTGGCATTTTTTGGGGTTCTTTTGAGGCAGGCAAAACATCTGAACATGTGTATAGGGGGGATATATAGACATATATGTCTGAATATATACCCCGAGACATATATAGGTGTGATAGTAGCAGAAATAAATGCTTGCGCTAATGAAATCATTTACAGTAATATATTTCTGCTACTATCACACCTATATATGTCTAGGGGTATATATTCAGACATATATGCCTATATATACCCCCTATACACATGTTCAGATGTTTTGCCTGCCTCAAAAGAACCCCAAAAAATGCCAAAAAAACGCTAGCGTCAAAAAAAAAAAATGCCCAGGTGTGTTTTTGCTGGCATTTTTTGGGGGGTTTTGGAGGCAGGCAAAACATCAGAACTTGTGCACAGTACCACTATACACAAGTTCAGATGTTTTGCCTGCCTCAAAAGAACCCCAAAAAATGCCAAAAAAAACGCTAGCGTCAAAAAAAAAATGCCCAGGTGTGTTTTTGCTGGCATTTTTTGGGGAATTTTGGAGGCAGGCAAAACATCAGAACTTGTGCACAGTACTACTATACACAAGTTCAGATGTTTTTCCTGACTGCAAAGAACCCAAAAAAATGCCTGCTATTAAACCGGCAAGGTGTTACAGCAGAGAAGCCATATTCCTGTGCTTAAAGTTTTCTAATACAAACGATCTTTTTTTTTCTGGTTCTGGACATGCTACAGACCTGAAACTTCACATGTACACTTTTTAGACCCCCCAGATACTAAATCCAAAGTAAAAATCAAAAAATCTCTTTTTTTTTTTTTTAATTTTTCAATAATTGGCTTTTTTATCAAAAATGACAATTTTTAAGAACTTTTTTGTGTGATTTTGTGTCTGGGGGGTCTAAAAGGTGTACCTGTGAAGTTTCAGCTCTGTAGCATGTCCAGAACCCCAAAAAAAGATCATATAAGTGTAAAAGAGGGGTCCCACCATCCCTGCTCTACTGAAAAATTATCTTTTTTCTGGTTCTGGACATGCTACAGAGCTGAAACTTCACAGGTACACTTTTTAGACCCCCCAGACACTAAATCCAAAAAAAGTCATGCCTGCCTCCAAAAATGCCCGATAAATGCAAGAAAAAGCGCCGTAGAGAAGCCGTATTCCTGTTCTAATAAAAATTATAAGAAAATGCTAATTTTTGGGGGGGTTCTGGACATGCTACAGAGCTGAAACTTCACATGTACACTTTTTAGACCCCCCAGATACTAAATCCAAAGTAAAAATCAAAAAATCTCTTTTTTTTTTTTTTTTTTTTACATTTTTCAATAATTGGCTTTTTTATCAAAAATGACAATTTTTAAGAACTTTTTTTTGTGTGATTTTGTGTCTGGGGGGTCTAAAGGTGTACCTGTGAAGTTTCAGCTCTGTAGCATGTCCAGAACCATAAAAAAAAAGATCGTTTGTATTAGAAAACTTTAAGCACAGGAATATGGCTTCTCTGCTGTAACACCTTGCCGGTTTAATAGCAGGCATTTTTTTGGGTTCTTTGCAGTCAGGAAAAACATCTGAACTTGTGTATAGTGGTACTGTGCACAAGTTCAGATGTTTTGCCTGCCTCCAAAACCCCCCAAAAAATGCCAGCAAAAACACACCTGGGCATTTTTTTTTTGACGCTAGCGTTTTTTTTGGCATTTTTTGGGGTTCTTTTGAGGCAGGCAAAACATCTGAACTTGTGTATAGTGGTACTGTGCACAAGTTCTGATGTTTTGCCTGCCTCCAAAACCCCCCAAAAAATGCCAGCAAAAACACACCTGGGCATTTTTTTTTTGACGCTAGCGTTTTTTGGGCATTTTTTGGGGTTCTTTTGAGGCAGGCAAAACATCTGAACATGTGTATAGGGGGTATATATAGGCATATATGTCTGAATATATACCCCTAGACATATATAGGTGTGATAGTAGCAGAAATATATTACTGTAAATGATTTCATTAGCGCAAGCATTTATTTCTGCTACTATCACACCTATATATGTCTAGGGGTATATATTCAGACATATATGTCTATATATTCCCCCTATACACATATTCAGATGTCATGTCTGACATCAAACATGTCCTAAAAAAAGCACTGGCAGTGGCAGCCCCTGCAGCATTAAAAAATGCTTGCTGGTGAGAAGCCACATGCCTGTCCCGAAGCAACACAGAGAAATGATCATTTCTCTATAGCGGTCACCCTGCTATGGAAGGGTTTTGTCACCCTGCCATAGCAGTCACTGTCAGTTAACCCTACACTACACTACGGTCCCCTGACACTTAACACTTTCCCTACAGAAACTAAATTTTTGAAGCTAACTTAAGTGTAAAGGAGCACTCTAACTACACTAGATATCCCTTTCCTGACACTAATAAATGCTAAATGACACTTTTAAAGTAAAATTAACAGAACTGCTTCCACTCTCTTCCATGTCCAGTATAACAATGCTGGGAATATGGCGGGGGCGATCTTATATACTGGGGGGCGTATTCACTAATGATTGGTCTAGGGACCCCCTAGTCACTCCAATCACATTCCTAGCATTCTCCTGCCCCCTCAATTGGCTTTTGCTAATGGTTCTGGTCCAATCACAGGCTTTTAAAGCCCATTTCCTGAAGCATTGCATTTTGGGCGGTTCTGGTTGCCGAATTCCGAACTTTTTGGGCAAAAAGTTCTAAATTCGGCCGAACCTCGAACACCCAATGTTCGGGCCGAACCGATGGTGGACCCGAACCGTTCGATCATCCCTAGTACCAAGCCTCGGGCTGCTCGAGTAAACTACAGTGGCGGTAGAACGTACGGCTGCAAGGGTGTGTCTAAGCTCTTTACATGCCATGATTACAAGTGGAGAAAATGTGAGTTTGTTTTATTGATTTGATGTAATAAAGTTCCTTTTATAAGACGGATCACACTATGAGTTCCCCTTTATGATTATATGTGGCCACGGGTACTGAGAGATATCTGGAGGAGTGCTGGCGACTTTGCAGAGGAGGTTCTTGATCGGGGTGTGTGCAAGCAGACCGATGGGGAAAGCCAGCACTCCTCCAGATATCTCTCAGTACCCGTGGCCACATATAATCATAAAGGGGAACTCATAGTAATATCCGTTTTATAAAAGGAACTTTATTACATCAAATCAATAAAAAACAAAGTCACATTTTCTCCACTTGTAATCATAGCATGTAAAGAGCTTAGACACCCTTGCAGCCGTACGTTCTACCACCACTGTAATTTCCTCTAGCAGCCCGAGGCTTGGTACCAGCACACAGGACTTCCGGGTTTCCTGGGCGTGACGTCGGACGCTTGCGGGTTGCCTAGGTGACCGTGTGCTCACGCTCTGACGCAGTTCGTCATCACGGACGTCAACTGAGGTTTTTGATCGGGGTGTGTGCAAGCAGACCGATGTGGAGAGCCTGTTCCATTGTTAAATGTTAATGAGCCCATATTGTTCTGTCCAGATGGCTAGATAATTAGTTCGGGTTAGTTCTTTTTCTGTATACAGTTTCATCTGCATATGATAATGTAATCAGGCAAACCCTGACCTGTGTGTGGTAATTTGATCAGGAGGGGGATGTGCCCATGCTGTATATAAATTCTGTGTGACTGTTCAATAAAGTGTGATTCCAGTACAAAGTTGTTGGCTAGCTTTGTATGAGGGCGGCTGGGAAAATCTGGTATATATGTTCATGACTGCAAGGAAGCCGTATACTGACGGAAGTCCACAAACACAGTGTGGGTCGGTGGTTCCATTACACAACATATGTAAGGTTACAGAGAAATCTGCCATGTGGCGGTATGATGCATATAAACAATTACCCAAACTGTAGCAAAGGGGCTTTTTTTTGTTATAGAGTCTACAAGGTAAGCAGATAAAAGATAGATCTCTATTGAGAGCGCTATTGAAATACAATATACTGTATATGGATATCAACTAACAAGAACAAACACAAAAGAAAAAAAAAACAGAACAGCTATCGCTTGACAGTGCAATCACCACACTAAACAAACAAGTTAAAAGAGGAGAGAATAGTGAAGTGCTTCAGTATATATACTGTATATATATATATATATATATATATATATATATATATATATATATACACACACACACACACACACACTATATTACCAAAAGTATTGGGACGCCTGCCTTTACACACACATGAACTTTACTGACATCTCAGTCTTAGTCCGTAGGGTTCAATATTGAGTTGGCCCACCCTTTGCAGCTATAACAGCTTCAACTCTTCTGGGAAGACTGTGCACAAGGTGGTGTGGAGTTATTTTTCAGGGGTTGGGCATGGTCCTTTAGTTCCAGTGAAGGGAACTCTTAAGGCGTCAGCATAACAAGACATTTTTAAACAATTTCATGCTCCCAACTTTGTGGGAACAATTTAGGGATGGCCCCTTCCTGTTCCAACATGACTGCACACCAGTGCACAAAACAAGGTCCCTTAAAGACATGGATGAGCGAGTTTGGGGTGGAGGAACTTGACTGGCCTGCACAGAGTTCTGAGCACAACATGATAGAACACCTCTGGGATAAATAAGAGCAGAAACTGGGAGCCAGGCCTTCCCATCCAACATCAGCGCCTGACCCCATAAATGCCCTTCTGGAAGAATGGTCAAACATTCCCATAGACACACTCCTAAACCTTGTGGACAGCCTTCCCAGAAGAGTTGAAGATGTTATAGATGCAATGGTTAGGCCAACTCAATATTAGTCAACGGACTAAGACTGGGATGCCATTAAAGTTCATGTGCGTGTAAAGGCAGGCGTCCCAATACTTTTGGTAATATAGTGTACTGTATATCTATATATATATATATATATATATATATATATATATATATGTATACAGTATCTCAAAAAAGTGAGTACACCCCTCACATGTTTTGTAAATATTTTATCCTATCTTTTCATGTGACAACACTGAAGAAATGACACTTTGCTACAATGTAAAGTAGTGAGTGTACACCTTGTATAAGTGCCGGTTGACAAGTAGCGGCCCATGCTGTGCAATGGAACCGTTCTAATAGGAGCGACTCAAGTCGCTCCGACTTAGAAAAAGGTTCCTGCACCTTTTTTATGCGGAGCGACTTGCATTGATTTCCATTATGTGAAGTCGTTGCAAGCCGCACCGAAGTTGCGGTGCACAGACGACTTCATTAGTCACCCGAAGTCGGGGCGACTTCGAGACGGATCAGTGTGAACCGACTGTGACAGTTACTGTGACAGACTGTAAATTTGCTGTCCCCTCAAAATAACTCAACACACAGCCATTAACTCCTTCCGGACCACCCGCCTCCTTTTTACTGCAGCAGGGTGGCTCTCCTACGCAAACCAACATAGACCTACGTCGGTCGCGCGCGGGAAGCTAGGGGGCGAGCGCGCGCCGCCGGCAGGGCTCTCCCGCCCCCAATCAGCAGCGGGGAAGCCGATGCATGGGTCAGGTGGCTGCGATTGCCACCTGACACCCGCGATCGCTCCCCGCTGAGGTAGAAGGACGGTCAGCTGTTGTACACACAGCTGACCATTCTTCTCCCTAAAAATGATCACAGAGCTCATGTGATTCTTCTATATAGGATCACAGGTCTCTATGGTCATTTCACAAGCCACGCCCCCACAGTTAGAATCACTCTCCAAGGCTCACATTTAATACGATGATCACCCATAATGTTAAAGCCTTCCCTGCCAGTGTCATTATTACAGTAACAGTGCATATTATTAGCACAGATTATTGTAGTAATGTCACTGGTCCCCCCAAAAGTGTCAAAAATGTCAGTTAGGGGTCCGATATGTCCGCCACAATATCACAGTCCCGCAAAAAATCGCAAATCACTTTTTACTAGTAAACAAAAAAAACAATAAAAATTACATATATCTTTCCCGTAGTTAGTAGACATGATAATTTTTGCACAAGCCAATCAAAATACACTTATTGCAATTTTTATTTTTTTTTTACCAAAAATATGTAGCAGAAAACAAATTGGCCTAAAATGTTAAAAAAGTTTTATTTTTAAATTTTTTTTTTGAGAATGTCATATAGCAGAATGTGAAAAATATTGTTTTTTTTTCAAAATTGTCGCTCTTTTTTTTTGTAGCGCAAAAAAAATAAAATTTGAACAGGTGATCAAATACCACCAAAAGAAAGCTCTATTTGTGGGAAAAAAAGGACATCAATTTTATTTGAGTACAGCGTCGCACGACCGCGCAATTGTCTGTTAAAGTAAAGCAGTGCCAAATCGCAAAATACGGTAGGGCCTGGTCATTAGGGCGGCAAATCCTTCCGGTCTTAAAGTGGTTAATGTCTAAACTGTTGGCTGGGTGACTTACACATAAGAGGGGCCTAGGGGGTGAGAGAGGTATTTCCCAACCTCTCTAAGGTAAGCTGTGTTCCACGGGCCCCCCAACCAAAGTGACTCCCGTCACAGGCTCAGTTAGCCATTTTTCCTCCCCACTATCATGCGACTCATTCGTGTTACAAGGTCTCAGGTGTGAATGGGGAGTAGGTGTGTTAAATTTGATGGTATTGCTCTCACTCTCTCATACTGGTCACTGGAAGTTCAACATGGCACCTCATGGCAAAGAGCTCTCTGAGGATCTGAAAAAATAATTTTTGCTCTACATAAAGATGGCCTGGGCTATAGGAAGATTGCCAAGACCCTGAAACTGAGCTGCAGCACGGTGACCAAGACCATACAGCGGTTTAACAGGACAGGTTCCACTCAAAACAGGCCTCTCATGTTCGACCAAATGTCCGGCGTTTTGTGTGCAACGACCGACACACACGCCGGGCGGACTTCCTTCTCTGTCTATGTTATCCTTCGGGATCCACTCCCTGTCCCTCCCAGGATTTGGCCAAGTGGCATTCCATTAGACCGAGCGGGACCCCCACAGCACCCTCATGTGATGCCGAGGACCAGTTGACCGGTGGTTGGTTTGTGGATTTTATTAATTACTTCCAATAAACTTTTCAATCGTCATTATGTACTGACTGTTCCTTATCCAGAGGTATTAGTCCCACGTAACATCGCTATGCGCCATCCCTCCTTCCAGTCCTTCCATTTTATGCAACTCATCCTGTGCTAAGGGATTTGGCAGCACTGCGTGTGGCATTTATTTCAAAGTATTTTTCCTGTCATTGCCTCCATCATTACACTGTTGTGGGTTATGGCTCCAGTACTCCCATAGGTGGTTGTACGGAGGACCAGCGCCAGGACTTTTTTGGTTGCCTGTGTAAGTTCGTAAGCCTATCAGTCGCTACCGCGATAGACTCTTCCTTGTTGTAGATGTCATTCACGGCTAACAACCACTCATTGACAGTCGGAGATGAAGTGGATTTCCAATGTCTGGGTATTAGGGATTTAGCTGCATTGAGTAAGTAGCGTACTAATGATTTCTTGTAGGAGTGAGGTTGAAGATCAGTAATATGCAATAGGCAGGACTCAGGAGTAAGTGATAAAGAGGTGTTGGTAATCTCTCGGATCAGGTCCCAGATCTGAGTCCAAAAGCCAGAAATCCTGGGGCACTGCCACCAAATGTGAAACAACGTGCCTGGAGACTGGCCACATCTCCAGCACGAGTTAGAGGCTTGAGGAAACCATCTGTGAAGTCTGTCTGGAGTGAAATACCAATGGATAAGAAGCTTATAGGCCTTTTCCTGAAAACGTGTGCTGATAGAGCATTTGTGAGCTAAAGTACAAGCATTTGACCAGCGTCGGTCAGAGATAGAAATATTCAATGCTGCTTCCCATTTACTCGGGTGCACTCACTTTTGTGAGAAACTGTAGATGTATCTATCTATCTATCTATCTATCTATCTATCTATCTATCTATCTATCTATCTATCTATCTATCTATCTATCTATCTATCTATCTATCTATCTATCTATCTATCTATCTATCTATCTATCTATCTATCTATCTATCTACTGTATATATATATATATATATATATATATATATATATATATATATATATATATATAATTTGTACATATATATATATATATATATCACCCTCCTAGATAGGTGCAAGGATCTTGGTAAATAGAATAAGTTTATGTTTTGATACGTAAATTTAGTTGTCACATTGTGGTCTGTCTGTCTGTATCCAGGGAACTTGAGAAGCTTTTGGATGATAGGTGTGGAGCTATGCAGATGGCAGCATGAATTTTGATACAGCCCTGGGCTATCCCAGAGAGGTAGGCTCTGAAGTCATGTTGGAAGACTGAATATATTCTGTGAGCACACTGAGATCAGGGTCTTTTCCTGGAGAGGATTAGTCCAGCCTGGAGGGCACTCCACCCTCCTAGGCAATGCTGCTATGTCTGCTGTCGTTTGGCCTTAGGTGGGCGACCTGGGGGCCTGGATGCTGAGATCCTGAAGCTAAAAAGAGCTGACTAAGGGGGGCTATCTGCTGAAGATCTGGTCTGGTATCACTGGAGTAAGGTGTCACTTGGAGGTTAGAAGGAGGCAACCAGCTGTTCCTTAGGCCTTGTGTGAGTACAGACGCTTTGAGAGATCTTGAGGACCTTTGTGCTTTAGCCACCCCTCTGGTGATCGAGAGTCAGCTGTGGGTCTAGTTAAAGGGGAAACCGGCTGATGTCCTGAAGAGCTTTGTCCATCACTGGAGTAAGGTGTCACTTGGAGGTTAGAAGGAGGCAACCAGCGGTTTCTTAGGCCTTGTGTGAGTACAGACGCTTTGAGAGATCTTGAGGACCTTTGTACTTTAGCCACCCCTCTGGTGCTAGAGAGTCAGCTGTGGGTCTAGTTAAAGGGGAAACCGGCTGATGTCCTGAAGAGCTTTGTCCATCTAAACTTCTACTTAAAGGTACTTTGCTCTTGTGGCTCCAAGGAAGGAATTTAAAGTTAACTATTACTATTACTACCTTGAAGCTCAAGTTTAGTGTTTGCAACAAGCACAAACTTTAATATAGCTTGTTCTGAAGAATACCTAAGTCCTCAAGTTGTACATAGTTTTTGTTTTTGGATTATCCCACCTAATTCCCTCAACCCTATCCAAGTTCTCTAAAAATAAAAACACCCCCCCCCTAGACTGGTCACTGAAAAAACGTGTGAATGAGCGAATGAGCCTGTGTGCCTGGCTGCGGGGAAAAGCTTGTGGTGAAGACCTGGACAGTAATCCTGCAGCTCCTACAGGAGTAACCCTATATATATATATATATATATATATATTGTGACAGGAAGTCAGGTAAATCTGGGAATGTAGTCACTGAGAGGAGACACATTCCCACCTGCTTTGAAAGTTCACTGATACTATAGGGTGTTGGCTGCAGAGAGAGCCAGCAGGAAGTTGAAAACCATTCAGCTGTTCAGAATGAGGAGATCAAGGACTCTATAATTTGTCCAGAGAAAATCTATTGAGTGCTGCCTCCTGTCGCTGTGTGAGCTGGGAAGAGGAGGACAGACATACGTGTACCTCCCGACGCCGTGTGGGCATGGGAGAAGGACTGCTGCCGCCTGTCGCCGTGTGGGCTGGGAGAGGGGGACAGTCGGATGTGTGCCTCCCGACAAGCTGGTGAGCATGGGAGAAGACCCCCTAAAGCGATGTGAAGCTAAGGAGGGTAACCACGAGTGAAGACGTCTCAAAGGTGAGAAGACAAAGTGTTCCATGTGAAGAGTGTGAAGAGTAAAGGGACCTGTTAAATGAACTGTGTTCAATATGAAGAATCTGAAGAGTAAAGGATCCTGTTATAAATGAACATGTGCTGTGTGAAAGAAAACAAAGGGACATGTTCAATGGACAATGTTTGTGCTGTGTGAAAAGCAAACAAATGGACATTTGAGTGTCTGCTGTAGGATCAGCAGTGTCGGCCCAACAGTAGGTTGGAAAGACTTCTTAGGTAGGTTCCAGCGTGAGAAGGTAGCCGCCCACAGAGGCAAGGATTTATTTTGTCTTTTATTTTATTTTGGCTGTTTTGATGCTTGCAATTGTGTTAAGTAAATTGCATGAATAAATCAGTCTTGTTTTCAACCTCTAATCGGCTATCTCTCTGTGAAAACGCACCCCCAAAGGGGTCATCCACGCCTACCACCGAGCTAATCCCTCACATATGGTGGAGGTATGCAGTGGGCAGAAGCAGCAAGATCCCTGCAAGGAAGTGCAAATGTTTGATGAACTTTGTCTGGTGCATGAGATTGCACAACCTATGTGTGCAGGAGAGAAGATCCTGACAGAAAAAAAAAAAAAAAAAAAGAAGTGTTTTAAAGAGACAGGGGTCTCAAAATTTTTTTTGATGAACTTTGTTGTGTCTGGTGCAAGTGACTGCACAAACTGTGTGCGCAGGAAAAGAGATCCTGCAAGAGAGAGAAAAACTACATCTGTTGAAGAGACAGTGGTCTGAAAATTGTTTGCTGGACTGTGAAAAATTTGTTTGTGGAGTTATTGAAGATGGGGCGGTCCAAACGCCTGAAAAATGCAAAGATAGATGAAATGAGAGACCGGATTCTTTGGATGGAGGGGATGTTGCCGTCTGAACCAGCCCCATCCATGCCTAAAGAGAGTCTACTAAAGAGGAAGGTTGTTGTCCCTAGCAACACTGATGAAACTGCTATGGAGACGCAGTGTGCTCAGATGAAAAGTAAACTCAAAATGGAGGAGATGTTGAAACATCTGATTATATCAAATGCAGCTCAACAGCAAGCAAATGCAGCTCAACAGCAGGCAAATGCGGATTTTCAGCGGAGCTTTGCAGCTCAGCAAAAGGCTCACCAAGAGAGCATGGCAGGCTGGAAACAGAGACGCCAGCAGCCAATGGAGGCCATCGGTTTGGAAGAAACCGAGTATGTGTGCAGGGCTGAGTTGGATGCCTTGCAACGGAAAATGGAAGAAAAGGAACAAGCCTTGGAATTGCTTAAAATGGAGCATAGAAACTTGCAGGAAATGAATGAACTACTCAAGTCTCATGTGTTACAGTGGGAAGAATCCACTGCTCTTCTTTTGGTCGAGTTGCAAAAACGCAGAGAGACTATAATGGAGAAAGATACCATCCTCATGGAAAAGGAAAGTGAAATTCAGACTTTGCAGAAGCAAAGTATGGCTGATATGTTGGAGTTGCGTAATCAGCTGGAAAAAAGTCTTCAGTGTTTGGAAGTTACAAAAATAGACCTGCAGGAGTCGCAGGAACAGAATGTTGCTCTGAAAGCGACATTGTCTCTCAGCGACAAAGAGAAAAGTGAAAGAGAGGCTAAATTACTGAGTACTGTGTATGAGCTCACTACTTTAAGCAATGTGGTAGATGAATGGCGTGCGGACTGTGAAAGTTGGAAAGGGGAAGCCCAACGTGTCCAGCAGCAGTTAAAGGAGAAAGAAGCCTGTGTGGCAGAATTACATTCTTATTCCCAGATGCTAGCCAATGAGGTGAAGGCTCTTATGCAGGGAAAAGAAGATTGTGAACATAAGAGGGAAAAAGTAGAGGCACAGCTTCTGGAATCGCAAGTCAAGGTGTCAGAAGGTGACCGATTGTGTGCTAAGCTGTCAGAGAAGGCAAACCGACTGCAGGTTGAGTTGGACAATGTTACAAATCAGCTTTCTCAAGCAGACAGCAAATCTAGAGAAATTGCGGAAGATTTTTCTATCTTGGAATCGCAGCTGCAAGACACGCAGGAACTCTTACAGGAAGAGAGGTGTCAAAGGCTGAGTTTTAGCACAAAGCTCAAACAAATGGAAGATGAGAAAAATGGCTTCCTGGAACAATTAAAAGAGGAGGCGGAAGCAAAGAAAAACCTATCAGAGCAAGTCGCAACATTGCAAGCTCAGATAGCGGATATGAAAAAACGCATGGAAGAAAGCGTTGGTTCATTACAGTGTGTTGAAGATGTGAAAAAGAAGTTTGATCAGATGCTTGGTGAAGAGAAGACTGTGTCTGCAAAATATGCAGAAGAACGCGCCCGTGCAGAAACGGAGGTGCGTGATAACGAGAGCAAAGCCCTGTTCTTGGCTCGCTCTTTGGAGGAAGCTCTAGAGTGTAAGGCTGAACTAGAAAGTGTTAACAAACAGCTGCGTACAGAAATGGAAGAATTGGTCAGCTCCAAGGATGATGTTGTGAAAAGAGTTCAGGAGCTAGAAAAGTCTAAGCGAGCCTTAGAACAGCAAGTAGAAGAGATGAAGATTCCGTTGCAGGAACTGGAAGAGGAATTCCAGGCAACAGAGGATCTGTCCCAAAGAGGGGATAGTGTGCCTGATGCAGTTTTTAAAAGGATCAGTGTTTTGGGGTCTGTCCTGAGTGAGCCTCAGAAATGTGATGACATGTGGCTTGAATCACCCTTTTGGAATAAACCGTTCCTTCAAAAACTTCAAGCATTGGAAAATGTATCATTAGAGCTTCAGCAAACAAAGGAGCTGAGTAAGAAATGTGATGATTTCTCAGTTCAGGCTGAAAACCTAGTGGGGAAAACTAAGGCTGTTGGTGAAAACGTGAAGCAAATGAATAAGTGCCTTTCAGGGAGTGTTTCCAAAATGGAACTGGTGAAAGACGGGTGGCAGAAGTTTGATCGTGATCTTGAGATGCATTCCATGTGGAATTCAGATAGAGAAAAAGAACTAGGTGACCTTGAGCGGTCAAATAGTTCAGCAGAAAGTGCATTGAAGAAACCTGTAAAAGAATGTGTTGCAGTTCCATGCTTCTTCACTGATGCAGAGAGGAGGTCTATAATGGATACCACCCAGATCGCTGGGTTCAACTGTGTTGTTGCCTTTAACCCCTATGTTGGTGTAAGGAAAGTTGATGATGTTCTGGTTGACTACTTCTGTGAAGAGTTTGGCAAGAAATATAAACTGAATATCAAATCAAATAGTAGGCCTTTACTGCGACTCGCTCAGGAGGGCGAAAAGTTTAAGAAGTTGATGAGTGCAAATGCTTCCGATCTGCCTATGAATATGAAATGTTTGGTGAATGATATTGATATCTCTGGGAAAAGGAACAGGGGTCACTTTGAAGAAATGTGTGACAGCCTGTTGTCTCAATTGGAAAATCCTCTGCACAGCATCTTAGAGCAAGCAAAGCTCAAGAAGGAAGATCATTCCCTTTTACAACAAAAAGTCAATGATTGTGTACAGATGTATGGAGAGGCAACTCAAGTCACAGAGGGATGTCAAGAGTCCCTACTTGGAACAAAGCTTAGTGAAGCAAAGGTTCTCAAAGTTTTGTGGAAAACATTTATGGATTGCAGAGAGAGGCGTCTTAAGAATGTTGAAGACATTAAGACTAGCCCAATTGAGTTGCCTATGGATCACGGTCCTCCATGGTGGATTGGACAGACGGTTATGAGGGACAAGCTGTCTGACATTTATGAGAAAGCTGTCAATGAAGATGACAGAAACGAGAAGGAGCAAAATGATGCCAAAAATGCAGTTGAAGAATGTGTATATGAGATGAGAGACAAACTGTGTGGCAGTTATGAGAAATCTGTCAATGAAGATGACAAAACAGTTTCATCCGGAAGCTTGAGGATAATAGGAGGCTTATCAGTGAGTCAGCAGTGCCTGACACATGCGTGCCTGGAAATATGTGTCCCAACCCTAGGGTTGAAACAAGAGGGGGGGGTATGTGACAGGAAGTCAGGTAAATCTGGGAATGTAGTCACTGAGAGGAGACACATTCCCACCTGCTTTGAAAGTTCACTGATACTATAGGGTGTTGGCTGCAGAGAGAGCCAGCAGGAAGTTGAAAACCATTCAGCTGTTCAGAATGAGGAGATCAAGGACTCTATAATTTGTCCAGAGAAAATCTATTGAGTGCTGCCTCCTGTCGCTGTGTGAGCTGGGAAGAGGAGGACAGACATACGTGTACCTCCCGACGCCGTGTGGGCATGGGAGAAGGACTGCTGCCGCCTGTCGCCGTGTGGGCTGGGAGAGGGGGACAGTCGGATGTGTGCCTCCCGACAAGCTGGTGAGCATGGGAGAAGACCCCCTAAAGCGATGTGAAGCTAAGGAGGGTAACCACGAGTGAAGACGTCTCAAAGGTGAGAAGACAAAGTGTTCCATGTGAAGAGTGTGAAGAGTAAAGGGACCTGTTAAATGAACTGTGTTCAATATGAAGAATCTGAAGAGTAAAGGATCCTGTTATAAATGAACATGTGCTGTGTGAAAGAAAACAAAGGGACATGTTCAATGGACAATGTTTGTGCTGTGTGAAAAGCAAACAAATGGACATTTGAGTGTCTGCTGTAGGATCAGCAGTGTCGGCCCAACAGTAGGTTGGAAAGACTTCTTAGGTAGGTTCCAGCGTGAGAAGGTAGCCGCCCACAGAGGCAAGGATTTATTTTGTCTTTTATTTTATTTTGGCTGTTTTGATGCTTGCAATTGTGTTAAGTAAATTGCATGAATAAATCAGTCTTGTTTTCAACCTCTAATCGGCTATCTCTCTGTGAAAACGCACCCCCAAAGGGGTCATCCACGCCTACCACCGAGCTAATCCCTCACAATATATATATATATATCATATTTTTTTTTACATATTGTTGCCAGAGCAATTTCATTGTCACTATGGTGACATTATACTGCTGTGGCGGTGAGCATAAGCAATGGCTGGCTGCTCTGATATCACTGTATGTCACTGCTGCCAGCCGTTATCTCTGATCACTGCCACAGCAGTACAGTGTCACCAGACCAGTGCTACCAGTCAGTTTCCCTAATTACCACCACATCAGTCAGTGTCTCTAACCCCCACTACACCAGTCAGTGTCCCTGATCACCATCACCCATTCACAGTGTCCATTATCACCTCTGCACCACTCAAAATGTCCCTGATCACTGCCACACTGTATTTTGGTAGATGTTGCATTCGGAGGGACGTGCTGAGCCTGCGTCCACTCCACCAATCTAGTGTACTTCTCTTACCTCACTCCCAGTAACAGAATAGGGTCTCGCCGAGCACATAGCGCAGACCTCATGCATGCTCTTAACTCCTTCCTTCCTGTACCTCCTGACCAGGCCATAGATCTCCATAACGCGTGTTCGGTAACGGCTGCTATTGGAGACCGACCACTAGAGAGGGAGCCAGAAAAAGATCCCCTCACTACCAGAGGACCTGTCACCTTACCAGATACCAAGCCAAACAACTGTTTTCTTAGTGTCTTGAACTTGTGCTTGGTTACCTTTAACCACTTAAGCCCCGGAGGATTTGGCTGCTAAAAGACCAGGGGTTTTTTTGCGATTTTTTTACTGCGTGACTTTAACGGACAATTGCGCGGTCGCTCGGCACTGTACCGAAACGAATTTGATGTCCTTTTTTTCCCACAAACAGAGCTTTCTTTTGGTGGTATTTGATCACCTGAGCGATTTTTTGATCATGCGCTATAAACAAAAAAAGAGCGTAAATTTTGCAAAAATAACAATATTTTTCACATTTTTTTATATGAAATTCCCCAAAAAAAAATCAAAAAATGTAAAAATCAAAATTTTTTAACATTTTCGGCCAATTTGTTTTATGCTACCTATGTTTGGCGTATTTTGATTGCAGGGATCTTTTCTACCAATAAATATGATACACTGCTCAAAGAAATTAAAGGAACACTTTGAAAACACATCAGATCTCAATGGGGAAAAATATCATGCTGGATAGCTATACTGATATGGATTGGGTAATGGGTTAGGAACAAAAGTATGCCACATCGGTTGATGGAAATGAAAATTATCAACCTACAGAGGGCCAAAATCAAAGACACCCTGAAAATCAAAGTGAAAAAATGATGCAGCAGTCTAGTCCATTTTGCCAAAATTTCATTGCAGCAACTCAAAATGGTAAGCTTGTATACATGCCTGACAATGTCAGGGCATGCTCCTAATGGAGACGACAGATGGTGTCCTGGGGTATTTCCTCCCAGATGTCAACCAGGGTATCACTGAGCTCCTGAATAGACTGAGGTGCACCCTGGCGGCATCGGATGGACCGAAACATAATGTCCCAGAAGTGTTCTATTAGATGTAGATCAGACAAGCGTAAGGGCAATTCAATGGTATTAATTCCTTCATCCTCCAGGAACTGGCTGTATACTCTCGCCACATGAGGCCAGGCATTGTCGTGCACCAGGAGGAACAAAGGACCCACTGCACCAGTGTAGGGTCTGACAATGGGTCCAAGGAGTTCATCCCGATACCTATCGGCAGTAGTTAGGGTGCCATTGTCTAGCCTGCAGAGGTCTGTGCCTCCCTCCATGGATATGCCTCTCCAGACCATTATTGACCCACCATCAAACCGGTCATGCTGAAGCATTTTACCAGTGTTGGGGTAGTTACTCAAAAAATGTAACTAGTTACTAGTTACTTCTGTAAATTGTAATGAGATTACTTTACTAGTTACTGCATTTGAAAAGTAACTTCACTACTTATTACTTTACTTTCCTCTTTCTTAATTGACCATGTAGAAGAAGATATATGACACTCTTTCTGCATAGAGTTTATTGTATAAACACAGGCTTTGGGAAACATGAGAACAAAAGCTGAAAAAACTGAATAAAACATAAAGTGCAACAAAAATTCATAAACTTCATCCCTCTCTATTCTTCGAAATAACGATTGTATCGCATGGCTTGGGTAACGCAGGAAAGCGCGTTCCTATAGCCTAGTAGAGTAGTGTAGTTACCTCCTATAGCCTAGTAAAGTAGAGTAGTTACCAATATTAGTATTGTAACTAGTTACATTACTTAGTTACCAAAAAAAGTAATGTAGTTACTGTAATCAGTTACTTTGTAACTAGTTACCCCCAACACTGCATGTTACAATCAGCATAACGCTCGCCACGGCTTCTCCTGACCCTTTCACGTCTGTCACATGTGCTCAGGGTGAACGTGCTCTCATCTGTGAAAAGTACAGGGCGCCAGTGGCGGACCTGCCAATTCTGGTGTTCAATGGCAAATGCCAATTGAGCTCCACGGTGCCGGGCAGTGAGCACAGGGCACACTAGAGGACGTCGAGCCCTCAGGAAACCCTCATGAAGTCACTTTCTGATTGTTTGGTCAGAGACATTTACACCAGTGGCCTGCTAGAGGTCCTTTTGTAGGGCTCTAGCAGTGATCATCCTGTTGCTCCTTGCACAAAGGAGCAGATGACAGTCCGGCTGATGGGTAAATGACCTTCTACGACCCTGTCCATCTCCCCTAGAGTAACTGCCTGTCTCCTGGAATCTTTTCAATGCTCTTGAGACACATCAAACCTTCTTGCAAGGGCATGTATTGATGTGCCATCCTAGAGGAGCTGGAGTGCCTGTGCAACTTCTATAGGGTCCAGGTATCGCCTCATGCTACCAGCAGTGACAATGACCCTAGCCAAATGCAAAACTGGTGAAAAACAGTCAGAAAAGATGAGTAGGGAAACAGAATTTAAGTGGCCTCCATTTTTAAAACCATTCCTGTTTTGGAGGTTGTCTCATTGTTGCCCATCTAGTGCACCTGGTGTTAATTTCATTAACACCAAAGTAGCTGAAACTGATTAACAACCCCCTCTGCTACCTAACTGACCAGATCAATATCCCAGGAGTTTAATTGACTTGATGCTATACTCTGATTAAAAAGTGGTCCTTTAATTTTTTTGAGCAGTGCACCTTTTAATATAATGTAATGTTTACTCTTTGAGCCTTTAAAGTCCTATTTCCAAACTGGGGAAACCTTTTATCTAAATGGTGATGGATAACATAAGAAGGTGGAAAAAAAAATATGATAAAGAAAAATAAGGACAGATTGAAGATAAAAGTCCAGAAAAAAAGTTTGATAACATTTTGGAATATGGTTATTGTGGATGATATTTTGGAGACTTCTGCACACATTTGACTGCATAAACTGGAACCATTACTAGGTGTTATTACTGCATAAACTGACACCGATACTGGGGGCTATTACTGCATAGACTGGCACCAATACTAGCGGCTATCACTGTGTAAACTAGCACCAATACTAGGGGCTATTACTGTATAAACTGGCTCCAATACTAGGGGTTATTACTGTATTAACTGACACCAATACCTCGGGCTATTACTGTGTAAACTGGCACCAATACTAGGGGCTATTACTACATAAACTGGCACCAATACTAGGGGCTATTACTGCATAAACTTGCACCAATACAAGGGGCTATACTGCATAAACTGGCATAAATACTAGGCTTTATTACTGTGCAAGCTGGCGCCAATACTAGGCTTTATTACTGTGTAAACTGCCATCAATATTAGGGGTTATTACTGTGCATACCAGCACCAATACTAGGGGTTATTATTGTATAAATTGGCACCAATACTAGGAGTTATTACTGCGTAAACTGGCACCAACACTAGGGGCTATTACAGCGTAAGCTGGCACCAATACTGGGGGTTATTACTGCATAAACTGGCACCATTCCTAAGGGTTATCACTGCATAAACTGGCACCAATACTAGGGGCTATATACTGCATAAACTGGAACCAATAATAGGGGCTATTAATGCATAAACTGGCACCAGTACCAGGGGCTATTACTAAATAAACTAGCACCAATACTAGGGGCTATTACTGCATAAACTGGCACTAATACTAGGGATTATTACTGTGTACACTGGCATCAATACTAGGGGTTATTACTGCATAAACTGGCACTAATACTAGGGGTTATTACTGCATAAACTGACATCAATACTAGGGGTATTACTGCATAAACTGGCACCAATACTAGGGGCTATTACTGCATAATCTGGCAGCAACACTAGGGGCTGTTACTGCATAAACTGGCACCATTACTAGGGGTTATTAATGAAGATAGGGGGAAGGCGGAAAGAGGAAGAAAGGAGAAAACTCTTGAAAACTTGTCAGTGTTAGGTTAGTACAATAAAAAGGTATCAGTATATACTGCATTACTGTATTTTTGAACCTCTTTATATATACTTATTTCGTTTTTTTCAGGGGTATGATATAGTGGTGAAAATTATGAGTGCCCCCCCCACCTGAGTTTTGCCTGAGGTATCTTATGTGCTCCCCCTATATATTGTTCCTAGAGTAGCCACTGCACAGGTGTAATGATTAATCACAACTTTATTATGTGAAATGCATCTACCTAGACTATTTGTTGGTGTCCTGCAGTGCCACCTTGGGTATATAAATAAAAGGCATTTGTAATTAATGTGATGTGCAGTTGTTTCTTCTTACCCTGATACTATCCAACGAGGCGAGTTGAGGCTAGCACTCATACGGAGGTTCCATCAGGCTCATTTATTCCACCTGGAGCAGTGGGTTTTCTTTACCTTGGCACCACCTATACTGTCTGCATTCTGAGCATTCTTCCCTGGGCACATACTGCCCTTAATGTTAGTAGCACTTAGTGCACCATCCAGCCACATGATATAAGAGATGGTCAGAGACTGCGGGCATAGTATAGGAGATGCTCAGAGACTGCAGACATGACACAAGAGATGGTCAGAAACTGTGGACATAATAAAGGAGATGGTCAGAGACTGCGGACATGGTAAATGAGATGGTCAGATAATGCAAACAGGATTTAAGAGATGGTCAGAGACTGTGGACATGGTATATGAGATGGTCAGAGACTGCAGACATGGTATATGAGATGGATAGTGACTGCAAACATGAGACTTAAGAGATGGTCAAAGAATGTGGATATGGTACATGAGATGGTCAGACACTACAGACATGACACATGAGATGGTCAGAGACTACAGACATGATATAAGAAATGGTCAGAGACTGTGGACATGGTACAGGAGATGGTCAGACACTGCAGACATGACACATGAGATGGTCAGAGACTGCAGACATAGTATATGAAATGCTCAGAGACTGCACACATGACACAAGAGATGGTCAGAAACTGTGGACATAATAAAGAAGATGGTCAGAGACTGCAGACATGGTAAATGAGATGGTCAGAGACTGCAAACATGACATAAGAGATGGTCAGAGACTGCAGACATGGTAAGTGAGATGGTCAGAGATCGCAAACATGATATAAGAGATGGTCAGAGACTGAAGACATGGTATATGAGATGGTCAGAGACTGCAGACATGGTATATGAGATAGATAGTGACTGCAAACATGAGACTTAAGAGATGGTCAAAGAATGTGGATATGGTACATGAGATGGTCAGACACTACAGACATGACACATGAGATGGTCAGAGACTACAGACATGATATAAGAGATGGTCAGAGACTATGGACATGGTACAGGAGATGGTCAGACACTGCAGACATGACACATGAGATGGTCAGAGACTGCAGACATAGTATATGAAATGCTCAGAGACTGCACACATGACACAAGAGATGGTCAGAAACTGTGGACATAATAAAGAAGATGGTCAGAGACTGCAGACATGGTAAATGAGATGGTCAGAGACTGCAGAAATATTATATGAGATAGTCAGAGACTGCAAACATTGTATGTATGATGGTCAGAGACTGCAAGCATGATACAACAAATGTTTAGAGACTGTTGACATGCCATATGAGATAGTCAGAGACTGCAGACGTGATACTATAGATCACGGGTGGCAAACACAAGGCCCACGGGCCGAATCCGGCCCGCCAGGCCTTTTCATGGGGTCCGCGTAGCGGCCGCTGACTACCACCTCTTTATCACTTTCTCGCACACAAATACATCCTCCGGCGCCGCCTGTGCTTGTGCGCATGCGCGGCCGTCCGGTCTCCAAGGTGATATCTCTCGCTCCCTCTGTCCTTCTAGCGGCGCCGGCTGATTGAGCTGAGCGCATGCCCGGCCGACCAGTTTCCTGCACTCTCTCCCCAGTCCCTAGTGTCCCTAGTGTTAGTGTCAGTGTTTTTTTTTCCTGTCAGTAAGCTGCACCCTGAGAGCGGGCTTTTTGCCCAATACACAGGCAGGGGTTATTACTGTATTAACTGGCACCAATACTACGGGCTATTACTGTATAAACTGGCACCAATACTACGGGCTATTACTGTGTAAACTGGCACCAATACTAGGGGTTATTACTACGTAAACTGGCACCAATACTAGGGGCTATTACTGCATAAACTTGCACCAATACAAGGGGCTATACTGCATAAACTGGCATCAATACTAGGCTTTATTACTGTGCAAGCTGGCGCCAATACTAGGCTTTATTACTGTGTAAACTGCCATCAATATTAGGGGTTATTACTGTGCATACCAGCACCAATACTAGGGGTTATTATTGTATAAATTGGCACCAATACTAGGAGTTATTACTGCGTAAACTGGCACCAACACTAAGGGCTATTACAGCGTAAGCTGGCACCAATACTAGGGGTTATTACTGCATAAACTGGCACCATTCCGAAGGGTTATCACTGCGTAAACTGGCACCAATACTAGGGGCTATATACTGCATAAACTGGAACCAATAATAGGGGCTATTAATGCGTAAACTGGCACCAGTACCAGGGGCTATTACTAAATAAACTAGCACCAATACTAGGGGCTATTACTGCATAAACTGGCACTAATACTAGGGGTTATTACTGTGTAAACTGGCATCAATACTAGGGGTTATTACTGCATAAACTGGCACTAATACTAGGGGTTATTACTGCATAAACTGACATCAATACTAGGGGTATTACTGCATAAACTGGCACCAATACTAGGGGCGCCGGCTGATTGAGCTGAGCGCATGCCCGGTCGGCTGGCCAGTCTCCTGCACTCTCTCCCCAGTCCCTAGTGTCCCTAGTGTTAGTGTCAGTGTTTATTTTTTCCTGTCAGTGAGCTGCACCCTGAGAGCGGGCTTTTTGCCCAATACACAGGCAGGGGTTGTACCAGAGCTGGGACAGATAGGAAGGCAGGAGAAAGCAAAGATGTGAGAGAGTTTTTTTTTTTTCGGGGGGGGGGGGGGCGAGGGCTGTGGAGGCAGGTGGGAGGATGGGAGCAGAGCGCACTCCTGAGCCCCGCACTCCGTACCCAGCGCACACGAAAACTCCGCACGCAACCCTACACTCCGCACTCCGCACGCAACCCCGCACTCCAGAACTCCGCACTGCGTATGCAATCCCGCACTCCTGAACTCCGCACTCCGTATGCAACCCCGGACTCCTGAACTCCGCACTCCATACGCAACCCCGCACTCTGTACCCAGCGCACTCCTGAACTCCGCACTCTGTACCCAGCACACTCTTGAACTCCACACTCTGTACCCAGCGCACTCCTGAACTCCGCACTCCATACCCAGTCCACTCCTGAACTCCGCACTCCGTACCCAGCGCACTCCTGAACCCCGCACTCTGTGCGCAGCGCACTCATGAACCCCACACTCCGTACAACCGGCCCTTTGAGGGCAACTATATTGCTGATGCGTCCCCCAATGAATTTGAGTTTAACACCCTTGCTTTAGATGGTCAGAAACTGCGGACATAGCATATAAGATGGTCAGAGACTGCAGACATGATACAAGAGATTATCAAAGACTGTAGACATGGTATATCAGATGGTCAGATACTGTGGACATGGTATAATGGATGGTCAGAGACTGCAGGCATAATACAAGAGTTGGTCAGAAACTGTGATCATAGTATCAGCATGGTATATGAGATGGTCAGAGACTGCGGACCTGATATATGAGATGGTCAGGGACTGTAGACATGATACAAGAGGAGGCCAGAGACTTTGGGCTGGTATATCAGAGACTGAGGACATGTTATATGGGATGGTCAGAGTATGCAGACGTGGTATATGAGATGGTCAGAGACTGTGGACATGGTACAGGAGGTAGTTAGAGACTGCAGATGTGATATAGGAGATGGTAAAAGACTGAAGACATGATACAAGAGTTTGCCAGAGACTGTGGGCATGATATTTGAGATGGTCAAGGACTGTAGACATGGTATTTTAGATGGTCAGAGACTGCAGGCATGATATAAGAGTTCATATTAAACAAGCAAAAAATTTGGGGGAGCATACCCACTTATTTCTAAAGCTGGTGCAGCTATGAACCAAGAGACATGTATATTAAAAAAGAATAGCGCACACATGCAAAAGAAACTACCAAATTTGAAGACAATCCATAAATAAAAATGGGGATTTGGTCCCACCATATGGCCATATAGTGCTCAAGCCCACCACTGCGTCAAAGTACCACATTACTGTCAAATGTGTGGTCAACCTTCCGTAGTGCGACTTGTGTTCAAGGGCAGAGGGGGTATAGCTCGGTGGTAGAGCATTCGACTGCAGATCGAGAGGTCCCTGGTTCAAATCCGGGTGCCCCCTGGAATACCCTAGCCCTGTATCCAAATGGAGAAGAGCAAAAAATTTACAAAAACAAGTATTGCAAGGGAGACTTGATGGATCATTTAACCCCACTGATAATGGGGTACTTTGACGCAGTGGTGGGACTAAATCCCTATTTTTATTTATGGATTGTCTCCATATTTGATAGTCATTTCTTTTGCATGTGTGCGCCATTCTTTTTTAATATACATGTTGCTTGGTCCATAGCTGCACCGGCTTTAGATATACATGTTCAGGGTTTGCTCCCCAATTTTTTGCTTGTTTATGATACAAGAGTTGATCAGAAACTGTAAGCATGGCATAAGCATGGTATACGAGATAGTCAGAGACTGTGGACCTGATATATAAGATGGTCAGGGACTGTGGACATGATACAAGAGGTGGCCATAGACTTTGGGATGGTTTATTAGATGGTCAGAGACTACGGACATGGTATATGAGATATTAAAATATTGTGATCCCCGTGCTATGTAGTGTGTGGAGTGCATTTACTAGACTGCTGCTGGGATGTAAGGTGTATATTTCTCTCAGGTATATTTTATGTGTGTACCCAGCGCTGTCTAACCATAAAGTGCTTAATTTGTATCTCTAATCATTATTTGTGCAGAAACATAATATTTAAATCACAATACATAATATTAAAAATTAAAGTGCAACCAGTGCAAAAAATGTGCATGAACGATAAGTCCTTTCAAGTGCTGGTTATCTTATTCTTCCAGTGCCAGTATGTTCCAACAAGTCACCGACTACTAGTGATGGGTTAAACGCCTGTGCTTCAAAAATAATCCTCCAATGGCAAAAAATGTTTTTTTTTTTTTTAAGACCCCGTTCACACTGGGGCGACCTGTCAGGCGACCTGGTTGCCTAACAGGTCGCCGTAGGTCGCCTGCCATAGAGAAGCTGTGGACCCGTTCTAATAGGAGCGACACAAGTCGCTCCGACTTAGAAAAAGGGTCCGGAGCTTCTTTGGGGCGACCTGGAGCGACCTGCATTGACTTCAATGTTATGAAGTCCGTGCCGGCCGCTCCGAGGTCGCGGTGCGAGCTGCGCACCGCGACCTGTGAGGTCGCCCCGGCAAGTCGGATCGCCCCAGTGTGAACGGGGTCTAATTCTTTATATTTTTATTATTTTCCATCAATAAACAAAGATATGACAGATATATATATCACATACAAAAATATAATAAACAGTGAGTCGTCCCTTTTATCCTCCTCCAGGCGTTCCAAAGAGCAGACGTGATGTAACCGGAAGAAAGCGGGTGGATACTTCCAGTTAAGTCACGCCTGCTCTTTGGAACGCAAACCGCGACTTTTGAATTCCAGAGCGGCATCATTACATGCTCACATGCAAGAGGAGAGGTTTCTAAGTGCGCAATCGGCTTTTATATGTTTTTTTAATAATAAAAACGAAATTTTTGTAAAATCTTACCTGTAAAATTCCTTTCTCTGAGTCCTCCGACAGTCGCCGCCACCTCTAAGTCATCACTGTTGGGTATTGACTTCCCATCCGCAGGAATAGCTAGGCATATAGACTTAGTCCAAAGACAAAAGGCATTAGCATATACACACCCATGGGGGCTGTCCCATCTGGTCAATACCCCCCCTGCATCACCACTCCCAACTCAGTTTGGTATCATAGCAGTAGGTAATAAGAACCCCAAAAGAGGGGCGGGGGCGGCGACTGTCGGAGGACTCAGAGAAAGGAATTTTACAAAAATTCTGTTTTCTCTTACGTCCTCCGACAGTCGCCGCCACCTCTAAGTCATCACTGTTGGGATGTCCCAAAGCAGTATAGACATGAGGGGTGGGAGACGCAACCGTAGAAAAGGCAACGCAGTACCCACATCAGAGAAAGGAACCTTACAGACACTGTAAGAGAACCAACTGGGCAACATAAAAAATACGCTCAACAGGAGCAACAGCCCAGGAAAGCAAATGCCAACAGCCAGGGACCCAGAAACAAACAAGGGTCCATCATGGCACTGCCGCACTGAGAACTTTGCGGCCAAAGGAAGCATCAGCCGATGCCTGAACGCCTACTTTGTAGAATGTGGAAAAACGCGTGCACCGACGACCAAGTCGCAGCCTTGCACACCAGGGCCACCGAGGCCCGATGCCAATAGGCCCAGGACGCACTCACAGAGCTGGTGGAGTGCGCCGTAACAGGGAACGGCGGAACCCGTTCCTTCAAGGCGTAAGCCTGTGCAATGGTCTGTCTGATCCATTTGGCGATAGTGGCTGCAGATGCAGCCATGCCCTTCCGAGGTCCCTCGGGAAGGACAAAGAGGGAATCCGTCTTCCGAAAGGACTCCGTAGACGACAGGTAAACCCTGATCGCCCTGACAACATCCAAGGAATGCAGAGCAACCTCCTTAGGATGCTTAGGCTTTGTACAAAGCGAAGGCAGGACAATGTCCTCATTAACGTGCAACTCAGAGACCACCTCAGGAAGAAAGAAGGGATGCGGACACAAAACCCCTTATCCCGGTGAATCACCAAGTACGGAGAACGGCAAGATAACGCTGCCAGTTCAGACCCCCTGCGAGCCAAAGTGATCGCCACCAAAAAGGCAACCTTCTCAGACAGCAGAGGCAACGATATTTCCCTAATGTTTACAAAGGGAACACGCTGTAAGACGGACAGAACCAAGTTCAAGTCCCATGGAGGTAAAGGCTCCTTCCAGGGAGGAGCCAAACGTCGCACACCTTGAATGAAGGTGCGAACCAAGGAGTGAGACGCCACAGGGCGTTGAAAAAGAATGGCCAGTGCGGACACCTGGCCTACAAACGTGGCGAGCGCCAGGCGCCGGTACACCCCCAACAGGAGGAAGGTCAACACTCTGGACACCGAGTACGAGCGAGGGGAGAACCCCCTGGACTCATACCAGGCAAAATAAGGCTTCCAGGTATGGTAACAAAGTATACCAGAGGAGGAGATCCTGGCCTTGATCAGGGCAGGGATGACCCCCGGGGAGAGACCCTAGTCCTTCAAGACCAGGGTCTCAACAGCCAGGCTGTCAAAGCCAACGACTGTAAGCAGGATGGAAGATCGGACCCTGAGACAGGAGATCTTCCCGCAGAGGCAGACGCCACGGAGGCGCCACTGCCAGGTGAACAACGGCGGCGTACCAGGACCGGCGCGACCAGTCTGGAGCCACCAGAATCCCCACGCGCGGTTCCGAAACCATCGGCGGAGGAACCGGGATAGGAAACGAAACGGGGGAAAGGCATACATCAGATGATACTGATGCCAAGGGGCTACCAATGCATCCGAGGCGTCCGCCAACGGATCGCGCGGTCTTGCCACGAACCTTTCCACCTTTTGGTGTAGCCGGGATGCGAACAGATCCACGTCCAGGGATCCCCACTTCGCACACAGCATTAGGAAGACCTCCGGGTGTAGGGACCATTCCCCCTGGTCCAGGGTCTGGCGGCTCAAATAGGCGGCCCGCCAATTTTTCACACCCGGAATGTGAACTGCTGGGATCGCCGGGACATAAGTCTCGGCCCAAGACAGAATGTCGGTCACCTCTCGGGCCGCTCGAGCACCCCTGGTGCCCCCCTGGTGGTTCACGTAAACCACGCAGTAGCATTGTCCATCTGTACGCGGACAGGCAGGCCCCGGAGACGGTCCAACCACTGGAAGAGGCAGAGTTAGATCGCCCGCAATTCCAGCACATCCATCGGGAAGGAGGACTCCTCCCCCGACCAAGTGCCCAGGACTCCACCCCAGCCCGGCAGGCTGGCATTCGTGGTAACCACCGTCCACACCAACGGACGGAAGGATCTGCCTTCCGCCACCGACGGAGACTGGAGCCCCCACAGAAGCGCCAATCTGGTCTGACGACTCAATGAGACATCCAGATCCAAGGACTGAGACAGTCCGTTCCAACCTGCCAGGATCTCCGCCTGGAGAGCCCGCGTGTGGAACTGAGCAAAGGGTATTGCCTCGAAGGCTGAAACCATCAACCCCAGGCCCTGGATACAGGTCCTGAGTGATGAGGACGGGCTGTTCCTGAGGGACCTGAGCTCGTCACGCAAAGTCTGGATCTTGCCCTCCGGCAAGAACACCTTTGCCTGGAGCGTCTGTACCGTGATGGACAGAACGCGCACAAGGTCCTGGCTGGCACGTGATCTTAGAAGCAGATCGTCCAGGCATACCAAGACCGCAATGCCCTGGACCCTCAACAGGCCCAGAACCGGCGCCAATGCCTTGGTAAACACCCTTGGTGCCGAAGCGAGACCAAAAAGGTAACGCCACAAAACCGGAAAGGTCCTCTGCGACAGCAAACCGAAGGTACCGCCGACGGCCCTCAAAAATGAGGACGTGCAGGTACGCGTTCTTCAGATCTAACTAGGCCAGGAAATCTCCCGGACTCAAGGAGACCACAACCGAACGGAGAGACTCCATTCGAAACTTCCGAACACGCACGAAGCGGTTCAGAACTGTCAGGTCCAGACAGGACGCACTTTGCCCTCCTTCCTGGGCACAGTGAACAGATTCGAAGAAAGCCTCCGAAACCTGTCCCGATGAGACACCGGGACAAACACCCCCTGAGAAAGCAGGTCCAGCACCGCTTGATGCAAATCCCGCAGGCGCCCCGGAAGCAGATGAAGAATGGAGGGAAAGAATCTGTCCACCGGCCGGGAAAGGAATTCGATCTTGTAACCCGATCGAACGATTTCCTGAACCCACCTGTCCGATAGCCGGAGCAGCCAAGGTTGGAGGAAACTGCGCAAACGTCCCCCCACCCCTGAAATGGGTGAGGGCGCCCCTTCAGGTAGAGGCGGATTGCCCCGCCGAGCCGGCATTGCCGGACTCTTGCTTACCCGCCCAGGGCTTCTTCTGGGTGTCCTGGGCCTGGAAGGGCTTACCCTTGGGATGGGTCCGAAAGGCACGAAAAGACCCCCGATTGGAACTAGACGCAGAACCCCGCCTGCCTCAAAAAGACTTGGTCTTCGGGTTCTGGGGCAGCATAGTGCTCATGCCCCCCGTGACGCCTGTTACCAGGGTGTCCAATGCCTCGCCAAAAAGGCGAGAGCCAGCATAGGGAGAATCAGCAACAGTGTCCCTTGAGGACTGGTCGGCCGACCAGCTCTTCAGCCATATCAGTCGCCGTTGAAGCACCGCGACACTAGAGAGGTGAGCCACTAAGGGGGCCTCGTTCAAGGCTGCATCACACAAGTACATGACTCCTTGGTGGATCTGATCCACCAACTTCAGCCGGGCAGGTGTAACACCAGCAGACACAAGATTGCGCCTAAGCATCTTAGTCCAATCAGCAGCCGCCTGAGCCACCAGGACGGACGCGAAAATGGGTTTGAGCAACGAACCCGCCACCGTATAGGAATGGCGAGATAGGGACTCCAACCGCCGGTCTGTGGGACCCCGGAAAACTGGGGCATCCTCAGTAGGAACCAAGGTAGCCTTGTTCAGCACGGCCACAGTGTGATCTACCTGTGGAGGCACACACCATCGTGATTCCGTAGCCGGATCAAAAGGATAAAGCAACCTAAACCGACTAGGTACCAGGAACGGACGTTTTAACATGCGCCACTGTTCATTAACAGTGTCATGGAATTCTTCTGGGCAGGGAAAAACCTGCGCAGACTTGCGGGTCCTGTGCGTCCCAAACGGGGACACAACGCCCGGAGGACAGGGCTCATCCACCAAATGTAAGGTGTCCTTAACAGACACAATCAACCCATCTATGGTCGCCCGTTCTTCAGGTGACCCCGGGGAGGGGGCATCAACCCCTTCCATCTCAGCCTCCCCCTCAGACCCCAGGGGGTCCAAAGATGAGCGGGACCCTGAAAAGGGCACGCTCGCAGCAGCAGCAGCCATATCCCCATCTGAATCAGAAGAGAGAGACAACCTGGGACTCTTTCTCGCAGCCCGTTCAGACATCAGCAGTTCCATATTCGCCACAGCAGCCAGATCGGGGCGCAGCGGGGCCACAGGAGAACTGGGGCCCCCCACTAAAGCTGGAGGAAACTGCTTTCCTGAGAATCCATGGCTCAAGTTATCAGACAAACTACAGTGCAAAAAACAGTGTACTGTCCCCTTTAAGAACGCTGCGGTGTGCGCAGCCCACAGCTACTGCAGAGGGAAATATGAGAGTGATAACCTGCAGAGCCCGCAGGGCGTTGCTACCAGTGTCCTTGCTGCTGATGGAAATGCTGCTGGAGAGGGCTGGACTATAAGCCAGACCCCGGGAAAATGGCTGCCCCATAGGGATGCATTGGAGGCCACGCCAAAATGGCCGCCGACATGAGGCCGGACCGATCGTTCCACCGCCCACAAAATGGCGGCGGATGGCGCCAAAACGACATGCAGGAGCGCCCCCAGAGGAGCTACACATGTGTGCCCATAGCAAAGATGGCGGACCGCGCAGGGAGTCACACAGGCACAGACATGGGGACACACAGCAACACAGACTGCCACCCCAGACAGAGGCCCTACACAGAAAAGTACTTACCTGTACCAGATGGCGTGGGGGAGAGTCTATGCACGGAAAACCTCTGTCCTCATCTGACAGGGAGTGCCGTGAGCCAGGGACATGACGCTGCAGCACCGCAGACGAGTCCTGTGAGGTAGCCACCTCACGGCTGCATCCCTGTAGCGAACACGGGATGGGTCGTTCATAATGCCAGGGCGAACCATAGCTGAACGCTCGATGGCGGGCTGGGGGTCCATCTGACCCTCTGTGCCCTGGAAAACCAGGGCGGTCAGTCCGAATCCCAGCACCGCATGATCCATCTTCATCCAAAGAGAAGACTAACACTAGAGCTGACAAAATAACCAGCTAGTAAAGCAAGAGAAAAAACTGACATTTTCAAAGAAATCAAATAAAAGATTAGGAAGGCTGAGACTGAAGCCCCAGCACAAGGGAAGCCTGACTATTCCTGACGCTAGGCAGATTAAAAGTTGGGAGTGGTGATGCAGGGGGGGGTATTGACCAGATGGGACAGCCCCCATGGGTGTGTATATGCTAATGCCTTTTGTCTTTGGACTAAGTCTATATGCCTAGCTATTCCTGCGGATGGGAAGTCAATACCCAACAGTGATGACTTAGAGGTGGCGGCGACTGTCGGAGGACGTAAGAGAAAACAGAATTACACTACGGATTCCTCTTGATTCTATCTCCCTACACTCTTATGAGGTTCCGTAAACCTTCCTGGAGTCACAAAAGAAAGAAAAAACATTTTTTTTGCCACTGGAGGATTATTTTTTAAACACAGGTGTTTAACCCATCACTAGTCGGTGAGTAAGGGCACAAAAGGGGGGGAGCACAACGGCACTTGTTGGAACATACTGGCACTGGCATAATAAGATAACCAGCATTTTAACCACTTCTGGCCCGGAAAGGATTTTCTCCTTAACCACTTAAGCCCCGGAGGATTTGGCTGCTAAAGGACCAGGGGTTTTTTTGCGATTTTTTTACTGCGTGAATTTAACGGACAATTGCGCGGTCGTGCGACGCTGTACCTAAACGAATTTGACGTCCTTTTTTTCCCACAAACAGAGCTTTCTTTTGGTGGTATTTGATCACCTGTGCGATTTTTTGATCACGCGCTATAAACAAAAAAAGAGCGTAAATTTTGCAAAAATAACAATATTTTTCACATTTTTTTATATGAAATTCCCCCCAAAAAAAAGTAAAAATCAAAATTTTTTAACATTTTTCGGCCAATTTGTTTTATGCTACCTATGTTTGGTAAAAAAAAATCGCAAAAAGCGTATTTTGATTGGTTTGCGCAAAAGGTATCGCGTTTACTAACAAAGGGAAAGATTTTTGTCATTTTTGGTGTTTTTTTTTTAACGCGTAATGGCGGCGATCTGCGATTTTTTTTTCGGTACTGCGACATTGCGGCGGACAGATCGGACCCTTGACTGACATTTTTGACACTTTTGGGGGTACCAGGGACATTACTGCAGTAATCAGTGCTATATATATGCACTGTTACTGCAAAAATGACACTGGCAGGGAAGGGGTTAACTTTATTGGACAGGGAGGGGTTAAGTGTGTCCTAGGGGCGTGATTCTAACTGTGTAGGGACATTCCTATTGGTGTAAGAGCAAAGATCAACCGTTCTACATAGTAGAACGGACAGATCTTCACTTTTACACAGGGAGAACTGACAGGCAGCTTGTTTACACAAGCCGCTCTGTCTTTCTCCCTTCACAGGAGCGATCGCAGTGTGACTGGCGGACATCGAGTCCGCCGGTCACACGCACTGACTTGCCTGTGAACGAGCCGCGGCGGGCGCGCGCCTCGGCGGGCGCGCGCCCGCCCGCGATAGTCTCGCAAGTCAGTGACAGGCGAGTGACGTACCGATACGTCACTCTGCCTGGCCGGGGCTGACCGCCGCAGTATATAGTCGTGCGGCGGTCGGCAACCGGTTAATGACCAGGCCATTCTTCTTTGTATGGCCAATTCTTTGGCCAATTTGCATTTTGCTAAATATTTTTGGTAACCAAAATCCAGCCACATAATATAAAATATACCTGAATGGTATATGAGATGGTCAGAAACTGCAGACATGGTGCACATGAACAAACACATGTAAACGTAACTTAGAAAAAAAAAAAGGTAAATCAAAATAAACAAATCAATTATTCCTTATAAAGCACTGCAAACCTGCATGCAGAAAGGTACAGTAAATGCAGAATTGTGATGTAAATGAGCCTTTAATGAGTGACCCGGTATATATACATAGCACTGATCCCTGTATGTGTATTAGTCCAGTCCTCCTCATCCAATCACCATTATCATTACCATTAAAGCGGTAGTATCCCGCTTTTTGACACTTTTACCTACAGGTAAGCCTATAATAAGGCTTACCTGTAGGTACAAATAATATCTCCTAAACCGGCATGGTTTAGGAGATATTTACAGTGCATGCAGCCGCTCGCGCGAGTGGCGCATGCACTCTGAAGGTCCGGGGGGACCTTCAATTTAGTTTGCCGGGAGCTTGCCGGGAGCATGCGCGGGAGTGACGTCATCCCGGCTCCGGCCAATCATCGCGCCGGAGCCGTCTCTTCTGGCCAATCACCGCGCCGGAGCCGCCGAACCCGGAAGAGACGGCGAGGGATCATGGCAGCGCCCGCAGCGATGTCCGGGGGTCAGTGTCGGGGCTTCGTTCTAAGGTAAGTTACACATAATGGGCTAGTATGCAATGCATACTAGCTCATTATGCCTTTGTCTTGCAGGTTTTTTTTTTTTTTTTAAGGGTGTACAACCGCTTTAAAATATCCATAGGCAAAAAGAATAAATCAATCTGTTTATATCAATTGTACATCATTTCACCAATCTATGTATTGTACCAAAAATGGCATTGAGGTGTCATCATTTAAAAAAAAAAAATACAATTTACTTTAAAGTTGAAGTAATTTAAAATTACTTTAAATATAGATACAATGTGCAGACCCTCATAGAGCTGTTATACAAATATAAAGATTTGAATTTTCAGCCATGTGTCATTTTCAAATGTAATCCCCAGCTCAAAATAACTGACATTGTTTAAAAAAAAAAAAAAAAAACAATGTTATGCTAATTTTGAATTGAGTCTGTTGACAGACTTGTTTACACACTCAAGGTACCTGCATGGTCATGTGACTTTAAGCCCCTCCCACTGCACATCCCCGTCCACTGCATGGTCATGTGACTAAGCCCCGCCCACTGGCACTGTGAGTCTATATAAGGAGCTGTGCGTCAGTTGGTGGTCATTCACTCTGTGTCTTGTGATCAGAGAGGAAGCGATCGCTGTGTGTCGTGTTTTCTATTATCTGATATCGCTCAGAATTGGAGAATGACATTTTATCGCAGAATAGAGAAGGAAGAAAAGGTTTCTCTGAACATCACCAAAGAGAAACCTGCAGATAGAATTGATTCCTTGTTAGAGGATCACCAGCCCGCTGAAATGCCAAACGCTACGACCCCCCCAAAAAAGGGGAAGTGGCGGGCGTTTAAGCGCGGAGCAAGGAGAATTTTTAAATGTGTTTTCCCGTGTTTTGGGAAAAAAGAGAAGGAGGAAATTACAACAGGCGAGGATGGTAAGTGAAATGTAATAATGGAATCTGATGTAAATCACTCCGACATCCACTGACTGAGCCCCAACATTACCATTACAATATCTGTACACAAAATAAACCAGAAATGTACATCATTTATATATAATGTCACCAAACATGTCATTTATGTGTCCCAATGGAGAACACACACATTATAGAAACATATTACTATTTTAGGCAACATTCACAAAGCTATGGGAGTCTCATTTTCAAATCTCACTGGACTCAACTGAAAATAACTGACATTTTTCTAAAATTACCATCCCCCATCCTGCAGTGTTATCTTTATAATCGGAGACTTTGCAATGTACTGGGGTCACTCCTGTACACAGAACCTCCTCCCCCCACACATGTCAGTAAGCATGAGGCATACATTTAACCCCTTGATCACCAACGGTATTAACCCCTTCCCTGCCAGTGTCATTATAACAGTAACAGTGCATATTTTTAGCATTGATTACTGTAGTAATGTCACTGGTACCCCCAAAAGTGTCAAAAATGTGAGTTAGGGGTCCGATCTGTCACAGTTCCGCAAAAAAAAAAAATCGCAGATCCCCGCCATTACTAGTAAAAAAAAAAAAAAAAAACAATAAAAATGACAAATCTTTCCTGTAGTTAGTAAACGCGATAACATTTGCACAAACCAATCAAAATACGCTTATTGCGATATTTTTTACAAGAATTATGTAGCAGAAAACAAATTGCCCTAAAATGTTAAAAAATTTTGATTTTGAAATTCTTTTTTGGGGAATGTTATATATCAGAAGGTGAAAAATATTGTTTTTTTTTTCAAAATTGTCGCTCTTTTTTTCAAAAATTAAAAATCGCACAGGTGATCAAATACCACCAAAAGAAAGCTCGATTTGTGGGAAAAAAAGGACGTAAATTTAATTTGGGTGCAGCGTCACACGACCGCGCAATTGTCCGTTAAAGTAACGCAGTGCCGAATCGCAAAATATAGCCTGGTCAGGAATGGGGTAAAATCTTCCGGTCTTAATGTGGATAAAAATACGCTGATTGAGAATTTTTTTGTCAAAGACATGTAGCTAAATATATTTTGGCCTAAATATATGACATAAATGGAGTATATTGGATATTTTTTAAAAGACAAAGTTGAAAATTTAATTTTTTCTAATTTATTCGCTTTTTTTTTATTAATATCGCAAAAAATAAAAAGTGCAGAGGTGATCAAATACCACCAAAAGAAACCTCTGTTTGTGGGGAAAAAAAGGACGTAAATTTTGTTTGGGTACAGTATTGCATGACCGCGCAATTGTCAGTTAAAGTCACGCAGTGCCAAGTTGAAAAAAGGGGTCTGGTCTTTGAGCAGCTAAATCCTCCAGTCTGAAAGTGGTTAATGAGTGACCTGGTATATACAGTCAGGTCCGTAAATATTGGGACATCAACACAATTCTAATTTTGGCTCTATACACCACCACAATGGATTTGAAATGAAACAAACAAGACGTACTTTAACTGCAGATGTTCAGCTTTAATTTGAGGGTATTTACATCCAAATCAGGTGATATAAATGTGCCTCCCATTTTTTAAGGGACCAAAAGTAATGGGACAATTGGCTGCTCAGCTGTTCCATGGCCAGGTGTGTGTTATTCCCTCATTATCCCATTTACAAGGAGCAGATAAAAGGTCCAGAGTTAATTTCAAGTGTGCTATTTGCATTTGGAATCTGTTGCTGTCAACTCTCAATATGAGATCCAAAGAGCTGTCACTATCAGTGAAGCAAGCCATCATTAGGCTGAAAAAACAAAACAAACCCATCAGAGAGATAGCAAAAACATTAGGTGTGGCCAAATCAACTGTTTGGAACATCCTTAAAAAGAAAGAACTCACCGGTGAGCTCAGCAACACCAAAAGACCTGGAAGACCACGGAAAACAACTGTGGTGGATGACCGAAGAATTCTTTCCCTGGTGAAGAAAATACCCTTCACAACAGTTGGCCAGATCAAGAACACTCTCCAGGAGGTAGGTGTATGTGTGTCAAAGTCAACAATCAAGAGAAGACTTCACCAGAGTGAATACAGAGGGTTCACCACAAGATGTAAACCATCGGTGAGCCTCAAAAACAGGAAGGCCAGATTAGAGTTTGCCAAACAACATCTAAAAAAGCCTTCACAGTTCTGGAACAACATCCTATGGGCAGATGAGACCAAGATCAAATTGATGGGAAGAGAAGAGTATGGAGAAGGAAAAGAACTGCTCATGATCCAAAGCATACCACCTCATCAGTGAAGCATGGTGGTGGTAGTGTCATGGCGTGGGCATGTATGGCTGCCAATGGAACTGGTTCTCTTGTATTTATTGATGATGTGACTGCTGACAAAAGCAGCAGGATGAATTCTGAAGTGTTTTGGGCAATATTATCTGCTCATATTCAGCCAAATGCTTCAGAACTCATTGGACGGCGCTTCACAGTGCAGATGGACAATGACCCGAAGCATACTGCGAAAGCAACCAAAAAGTTTTTTAAGGGAAAGAAGTGGAATTTTATGCAATGGCCAAGTCAATCACCTGACCTGAATCTGATTTGAGCATGTATTTCACTTGCTGAAGACAAAACTGAAGGGAAAATGCCCCAAGAACAAGCAGGAACTGAAGGCAGTTGCAGTAGCGGCCTGGCAGAGCATCACCAGGGATGAAACCCAGCGTCTGGTGATGTCTATGCATTCCAGACTTCAGGCTGTAATTGGCTGCAAAGGATTTGCAACCAAGTATTAAAAAGTGAAAGTTTGATTTATGATTGTTAATCTGTCCCATTACTTTTGGTCCCTTAAAAAGTGTGAGGCACATATACAAACTGTTGTAATTCCTACACCGTTCACCTGATTTGGATGTGAATACCCTCAAATTAAAGCTGGAATCTCCAGTTAAATCACATCTTGTTTGTTTCGTTTCAAATCCATTGTGGTGGTGTAGAGAGCCAAAAAGATTAGAATTGTGTCGACGTCCCAATATTTATGGACCTGACTGTATACATAGCACTGATCCCTGTATGTGTATTAGTCCAGTCCTTCTCATCCAATCACCATTATAATTACCATTAAAAATATCCATAGGCAAAAAGAATAAATCAATCTGTTTATATCAATTGTACATCATTTCACCAATCTATGTATTGTACCAAAAATGGCATTGAGGTGTCATCATTTAAAAAAAAAAATACAATTTACTTTAAAGTTAAAGTAATTTAAAATTACTTTAAATATAGATACAATGTGCAGACCCTCATAGAGCTGTTATACAAATATAAAGATTTGAATTTTCAGCCATGTGTTATTTTCAGATTTAATCCCCAGCTCAAAATAACTGACATTGTTTAAAAAAAAAAAAAAAAAAAAAAAACAATGTTATGCTTATTTTGAATTGAGTCTGTTGACAGACTTGTTTACACACTTAAGGTACCTGCATGGTCATGTGACTTTAAGCCCCTCCCACTGCACATCCCCGTCCACTGCATGGTCATGTGACTAAGCCCCGCCCACTGGCACTGTGGGTCTATATAAGGAGCTGTGCGTCAGTTGGTGGTCATTCACTCTGTGTCTTGTGATCAGAGAGGAAGCGATCGCTGTGTGTCGTGTTTTCTATTATCTGATATCGCTCAGAATTGGAGAATGACATTTTATCGCAGAATAGAGAAGGAAGAAAAGGTTTCTCTGAACATCACCAAAGAGAAACCTGCAGATAGAATTGATTCCTTGTTAGAGGATCACCAGCCCGCTGAAATGCCAAACGCTACGACCCCCCCAAAAAAGGGGAAGTGGCGGGCGTTTAAGCGCGGAGCAAGGAGAGTTTTTAAATGTGTTTTCCCGTGTTTTGGGAAAAAAGAGAAGGAGGAAATTACAACAGGCGAGGATGGTAAGTGAAATGTAATAATAACTCCGACATCCACTGACTGAGCCCCACCATTACCATTACAATATCTGTACACAAAATAAACCAGAAATGTACATCATTTATATATAATGTCACCAAACATGTCATTTATGTGTCCCAATGGAGAACACACACATTATAGAAACATATTACTATTTTAGGCAACATTCACAAAGCTATGGGAGTCTCATTTTCAAATCTCACTGGACTCAACTGAAAATAACTGACATTTTTCTAAAATTACCATCCCCCATCCTGCAGTGTTATCTTTATAATCTGAGACTTTGCAATGTACTGGGGTCACTCCTGTACACAGAACCCCCTCCCCCCACACATGTCAGTAAGCATGAGGCATACATTTAACCCCTTGATCACCAACTGTATTAACCCCTTCCCTGCCAGTGTCATTATTATAGTAACAGTGCATATTTTTAGCACTGATTACTGTAGTAATGTCACTGGTACCCCAAAAAGTGTCAAAAATGTGAGTTAGGGGTCCGATCTGTCACAGTTCCGCAAAAAAAAAAAATCGCAGATCGCCGCCATTACTAGTAAAAAAAAAAAAAAAACAATAAAAATGACAAATCTTTCCTGTAGTTAGTAAACGCGATAACATTTGCACAAACCAATCAAAATACGCTTATTGCGATATTTTTTACAAGAAATATGTAGCAGAAAACAAATTGCCCTAAAATGTTAAAAAATTTTGATTTTGAAATTCTTTTTTGGGGAATGTTATATATCAGAAGGTGAAAAATATTGTTTTTTTTTTTTTCAAAATTGTCGTTCTTTTTTTCAAAAATTAAAAATCGCAGAGGTGATCAAATACCACCAAAAGAAAGCTTGATTTGTGGGAAAAAAAGGACGTAAATTTAATTTGGGTACAGCGTCACATGACCGCGCAATTGTCCGTTAAAGTAACGCAGTGCCGAATCGCAAAATATAGCCTGGTCAGGAATGGGGTAAAATCTTCCGGTCTTAAAGTGGATAAAAATACGCTCATTGAGAATTTTTTTGTCAAAGACATGTAGCTAAATATATTTTGGCCTAAATATATGACAAAAATTGAATATATTGGATATTTTTAACAGTCAAAGTAGAAAATGTCAATTTTTCGCAAAATTGTCGCGCTTTATTTATTAATATCACAAAAAATAAAAAGCAAAGAGTTGATCAAATACCACCTAAAGAAAGCTCTATTTGTGGGAAAAAAAGGACGTAAATTTAGTTTGGGTACAGCATCGCATGACCGCGCAATTGTCAGTTAAATTCGCGCAGTTCCAAGTTAAAAAAAGTGTCCTGGTCATTAAGCAGCAAAATCTTCCAGGGCTAAAGTGGTTAAAGCACTTATCATTCATGCACATTTTTTATTCTGATTGCACTTTTTTATAAATATTATGTATTGTGATTTAAATTTTATGTTTCTGCACAAATAATGAATAGAGATACAAATTAAGCACTTTATGGTTAGACAGCGCTGGGTACACACATAAAATATACCTGAATGGTATATGAGATGCTCAGAGACTGCAGACATGGTGCACAGGAACAAACACATGTAAACGTAACTTAGAAAAAAAAGATAAATTGAAATAAACAAATCAATTATTCCATAAAAAGCACTGCAAACCTGCATGCAGAAAGGTACAGTAAATGCAGAATTGTGATGTAAATGAGCCTTTAATGAGTGACCCGGTATATATACATAGCACTGATCCCTGTATGTGTATTAGTCCAGTCCTCCTCATCCAATCACCATTATCATTACCATTAAAGCGGTAGTATCCCGCTTTTTGACACTTTTACCTACAGGTAAGCCTATAATAAGGCTTACCTGTAGGTACAAATAATATCTCCTAAACCAGCATGGTTTAGGAGATATTTACAGTGCATGCAGCCGCTCGCGCGAGTTCAATTTAGTTTGCCGGGAGCTTGCCAGGAGCATGCGCGGGAGTGACGTCATCCCGGCTCCGGCCAATCATCGCGCCGGAGCCGTCTCTTCTGGCCAATCACTGCGCCGGAGCCGCCGAACCCGGAAGAGACGGCGAGGGATCATGGCAGCGCCCGCAGCGATGTCCGGGGGTCCGTGTCGGGGCTTCGTTCTAAGGTAAGTTACACATAATGGGCTAGTATGCGATGCATACTAGCTCATTATGCCTTTGTCTTGCAGGTTTTTTTTTTTTTTTAAGGGTGTACAACCGCTTTAAAATATCCATAGGCAAAAAGAATAAATCAATCTGTTTATATCAATTGTACATCATTTCACCAATCTATGTATTGTACCAAAAATGGCATTGCGGTGTCATCATTTAAAAAAAAAAAAATACAATTTACTTTAAAGTTGAAGTAATTTAAAATTACTTTAAATATAGATACAATGTGCAGACCCTCATAGAGCTGTTATACAAATATAAAGATTTGAATTTTCAGCCATGTGTCATTTTCAAATGTAATCCCCAGCTCAAAATAACTGACATTGTTTAAAAAAAAAAAAAAAAACAATGTTATGCTTATTTTGAATTGAGTCTGTTGACAGACTTGTTTACACACTTAAGGTACCTGCATGGTCATGTGACTTTAAGCCCCTCCCACTGCACATCCCCGTCCACTGCATGGTCATGTGACTAAGCCCCACCCACTGGCACTGTGGGTCTATATAAGGAGCTGTGCGTCAGTTGGTGGTCATTCACTCTGTGTCTTGTGATCAGAGAGGAAGCGATCGCTGTGTGTCGTGTTTTCTATTATCTGATATCGCTCAGAATTGGAGAATGACATTTTATCGCAGAATAGAGAAGGAAGAAAAGGTTTCTCTGAACATCACCAAAGAGAAACCTGCAGATAGAATTGATTCCTTGTTAGAGGATCACCAGCCCGCTGAAATGCCAAACGCTACGACCCCCCCAAAAAAGGGGAAGTGGCGGGCGTTTAAGCGCGGAGCAAGGAGAGTTTTTAAATGTGTTTTCCCGTGTTTTGGGAAAAAAGAGAAGGAGGAAATTACAACAGGTGAGGATGGTGAGTGAAATGTAATAATAACTCCGACATCCACTGACTGAGCCCCACCATTACCATTACAATATCTGTACACAAAATAAACCAGAAATGTACATCATTTATATATAATGTCACCAAACATGTCATTTATGTGTCCCAATGGAGAACACACACATTATAGAAACATATTACTATTTTAGGCAACATTCACAAAGCTATGGGAGTCTCATTTTCAAATCTCACTGGACTCAACTGAAAATAACTGACATTTTTCTATAATTACCATCCCCCATCCTGCAGTGTTATCTTTATAATCGGAGACTCTGCAATGTACTGGGGTCACTCCTGTATACATACCATGGACATTGCTATATATAAATATACTAGGATCATTCCTATATACCGGGATCCCTGCTATATACACATACCGGAATCACTGCTATATACACATACCGGAATCACTGCAATTACATTATATATATACCAGGATCCCTGCTATATACATGTACTGGGACCATTACTATATACACATACCAAGATCCCTGCTATATACACATACCGGGATCATTGCTATATACACATACTGAGATCACTGCTATATACACATATCGGGGTCACTGCCTTATACATATTCCGGGATCACTGCTAGATAAATATACCAGGACCACTACTATATACACATACTGGAATCATTGCTATATACACATACCGGAATCATTGCTATATACACATACCGGAATCATTGCTATATACACATACCAGAATCATTGCTATATACACATACCGGAATCATTGCTATATACACATACCGGAATCATTGCTATATACACATACCGGAATCATTACTATATACACATACCGGAATCATTGCTATATACACATACCGGGATCATTGCTATATACACATACCAGAATCATTGCTATATACACATACCAGCACCACTGCTATATACACATACCAGGATCACTGCTATTTGCACATACTGGGATCACTGCTTTATACACATACCGGGACCCTTGCTATATACACATATCAGAATCCCTGCCATATACTCATACCCAGATACCTGCTATATGCACATACCGGGATCACTGCTATATACATATACCGGGATCACTGCTATATACACATACTGGAACAATTGCTACATACACACACTGGGATCCCTGCTATATACACATACCATAACCACTGCTATATACACATACCGGGATCACTGTTATCTACACATACTGGGATCCCTGCTATATACACATACCGGGATCACAGTTATATACACATATTGGGATCCCTGCTATATACACATACTGGCATCAATGATATATACACACTGGGATCCCTGCTATATACATACACCAGAACCATTGCCACACAGACCCTTGCTATATACACATATCAGAATCCCTGCCATATACTCATACCCAGATACCTGCTATATGCACATACTGGGATCACTGCTATATACACATACCGGGATCCCTGCTTTATACACATACCGGGATCACTGTTATCTACACATACTGGGATCCCTGCTATATACACATACCATAACCACTGCTATATACACATACCGGGATCACTGTTATCTACACATACTGGGATCCCTGCTATATACACATACCATAACCACTGCTATATACACATACCGGGATCACTGTTATCTACACATACTGGGATCCCTGCTATATACACATACCGGGATCACAGTTATATACACATATTGGGATCCCTGCTATATACACATACTGGCATCAATGATATATACACACTGGGATCCCTGCTATATACACACACCAGAACCATTGCCACACAGACACAGACACACACACACACGGATCCCTACTATATACACATACGAGGATCACTGCTAGCTTAAATTCCACACTCCAAGATCTGGCTCCCAGGTCCAAAAACCACCATTTTACCCATGTATATGGAATGTTGCATACCAGAAACAGGTCATATACAGTAACACACATGAATTAGATGATTTATATGATGCAAAGTTAAGTTAAATGCTAACAATGTGAATTTTTCATTCTCTCCCTAGAAAAAAAGGATGCCTCATCCACTAGCATCAAGAAGCCATCGGATCCAGCTATCAGTGGCAAGATACCAATTCCACAGACATTGGATCCAGCTATCATTGACAAGAGGACATTGGCTTCAGGCACCAGTGATAGCAAGAAAGACAAAATTGATGAACCTATCAGAACCAGCAAACCATCCCTACCAGCCCCATTCATCAGCATTGGGTCAGGTCCTTTAACCATGGACAGCTTTATATTTCATCATTTACTGGGACAGGGAGGTTTTGGAAAGGTAAGTTATTAGGCTGATTTTCCTATAGTTTGGTCATGCATTTGTCCACCATGTGGATTGTGGATTTATGTTCATGGCAAAATGTACCCATTCCTGCATGTTCCTTGTTCACACTTGATCCTAGATCCAAAGCATGCTAGAAATGATCCTTGCAGCTTATTTCTTTTTAACATGCATGCACTATACATGAATCTAGTGTGTATTAAGCTGGCCATGTATGAATCAACATTCGGCTGGTTGAGCATGGACTGGCCGAATGTCAATCCATGTGTGGCCACTGCGGTTTAACAGAAGTTGCTTTACCGATCGGCTTCTGTTCACTTGCCCCACCACATAAAAGCGGGCAATAGTCTGAAGTACTGATCTGTGTATTCTGACAATGGAGGAGTTACCCCGCTGTTAGAAAACAATAGCCAAGCAGGGAGGATTCCCTCATCCACCTCTAATGCGTGAATGGGGGAATTGGTTCTGTTTTTTTGGGGGGGCTGAACAAAAACAAGCTGAACCATGTAAGGACAGCTTAAGCCCTAAATATCTGTGAACCCTGCAGATAATAGACTTAATATCTTATGATCATGGTTAGCTACCCCTAGACAACTTGGGGAGCACATGCTGGATATGTGGTACTTGACAAAAAGCAATCACCATCCTGCACTATTATTGCACCATACTTATTATGTTCCTCTTTCTTCTACAGGTTGTATTAGCGTCTCATGCTGCCTATGACCATCCGCTTGCTGTCAAGTTGGTGCAAAAGAGACATCTGGCTGGAAAAAAAGAAAATGAAGTCCTGATGGAGCGTCAATTGCTGGAGAAGACCAGACACAACGTCTTTTTCACCCATCTATTTGGTGCCTTTCAGACAAATGTAAGTCGTCTTTCCCATTCTCACCATATTAGGAGAATGTTATATGGGCTTGACCACACTGCATGGTCTGCCTTCATAAATTACCCCACCAAATCATGAATGTCCATAATTTAACCCTTATCTTTATCCCTTATTTTCACACAGGACTATCTCGTATTTGTGATGGAGTATCTGAGCGGAGGAGACCTAAAGATGGTCATAGAAGCTGTAGCACCATTTCCTGCAAGAGCCATCCAAATCCTTACATCAGAAATATTATGTGGACTGCAATTCCTCCACAGTGAGGGCATCATACACAGGTAAGGATTGGAAACATATGATTAACTATGGAGTAAATGAAGGGTGACGTCACCAAAATTGCTATCTTTAGTTATGGGTAAAATAGTAAAATCACCCCCTGGCTTCTTCTGATTCATAGATAACATAATGACAGCATTTCCTATTCCTGTCCCTTATAAAATCTACAGAAGTCTTAGTGCTCCTGTTTCATTTTCAATGAATGATGAATGAAATCCCAACTGGGCAAGTCAGACTTCCCCATAACCACAGTGGCATAGAAGAAGCTGTGATCCACCCATTACTAAATTTCCGTATCTATACTGTATATATATATATATATATATATATATATATATATATATATTTTTTTTTTTTTAAATATATATATATATACATTTACAGTATATATATATTTTTTTATTATTTTAATATATATATATTTTTTTTTTTCTTAATTATAAATATTTAATTGTATCTTTTCATGTGACATCACTTAAGAAATGACACTTTGCTACAATGTCCCAAAGTGTCATTTCTTAAGGCTCCTTTCACACGGCCGCTCCATGTGAAAGGTCCGCTGCGGAACTTTTTTTTTTTTTTTTTCCACGGAGCGGATGACATTTCTGTCATCCGCTCCGTGTGCCCGCATATCATCCCATCCGTTTGCGGATGATATGCGGACATAATGTAAGTATATGGCACTGCGGATGGATGACACCGCTGACATCCGATTTTCCTTCCTTTCCGTTTTTTACACGGAAGGAAAAATGGGGTTCTGTTCCATTCGTAAAAACGGAACAGAACTGACAGGAGGAAAATCGGGTGTCAGCGGATGGTATTCCGCTGACATCCGCAGTGCCATTCACTTACATTATGTCCGCAAATCATCCGCAAACGGATTGGATGATTTGCGGACACACGGAGCGGCCGTGTGAAAGGACCCTAACTGTTGTCTCACTAAAAGATATAATAAAATATTTACAAACATTTGAAGGGTGTACTCACTTTTGTGAGATACTGTAGATATATATATATATATATTATCTTTTACCCTCAGACAGTGGTCTCCAAACTGTGGACCACAGGACAAATGTGGTCCTTTGCTAACCTTCATCTGACCCTTGGGGCACTGATGCAAAGCACTATTCCTGCGGATGACATCAACAAGGAAGCGCCATTCCTCCTACTGACACCAATGATGGGGCACTATTGCTCCCACTGGTACCAATGATGGGACACTATTACTCCCACTAACACCAATGATGGGACACTATTCATCCCACTGACACCAATGATGGGACACTATTCCTTCCACTGATACCAATGAGGGGGCCAGAGGCGTACCTAGGGTCTCCAACGCCCTTGGTGAGAAGCTGTATCGGCGCCCCCCCCCCCCCCATCATTAAAGAGTTAGATATTCTGACATCAAGAATGGGACACTATTCCTCCCACTGACACCAGTGATGGGGCACTGTTCTTCCCACTGACACCAACCATAGGATACTATTTCTCTTACTGACTCCACCGAGGGGATACTATTGCTCCCACTGACACCAATAATTGGGCACTATTCCTCCCACTGACACCAATAATGGGGCACTATTCCTCCCACTGACACCAATAATGGGGCACTATTCCTCCCACTGACACCAATAATGGGGCACTATTCCTCCCACTGACACCAATAATGGGGCACTATTCCTCCCACTGACACCAATAATGGGGCACTATTCCTCTCGCTGACACCAATATTGGGAAACTATTCCTCCCACTGACACCAATAATGGGGCACTATTCCTCTTGCTGACACCAATATTGGGAAACTATTCCTCCCACTGACACCAATAATGGGGCACTATTCCTCTCGCTGACACCAATATTGGGAAACTATTCCTCCCACTGACACCAATGATGGGGCACTATTCCTCCCACTGACACCAATATTGAGAAAATATTCCAATGATTGGGCACTATTCTTCCCCCTACTGAGTACAGCCGCAATGTCATTTTTTTTATTCTCACTGACCACTAAGACTGGACCAAGTCTGCTCCCCTCTCACCCCCCAAGTCTAAAGAACAGTAAACTGGCCCTTTCTTTGGAAAGTTTGTAGACCCCTGCCTTAGGATCATAGACTTTTGATAATTGTGATATTGTGTGATATGTACTAACTGTTTCTTCTCCTTACAGGGACATTAAGCCAGAAAACATATTCATGACCAGCATAGGCCATGCAAAGATCGGCGATTTTGGACTGGCAATGACGGGCGTCTTTGAACCAATGAGTATTACAGGACAGTATAAGGGCACCCGATTATATTGGGCACCAGAGGTAAGAAACAGTCTGCTGACTTCATTTTAGTGTTTATTTAGATACACAGCTCTTTGTTATTGGGTATAGAAGAGTTAAAGGGGCTTTTAGTGAAAAATGTCTCCTTTCGTTTCCTGGGTGTCCCATATCATTGGGTTTCTGGGCTAGGACTAAATAACCAACAAAAAGTGGGAAGTGTTAAATCCTAAAGAAGCGTTGGAGTTCCTCTGCAGGGGAAATTGAGGTTACATGTACATTTAGACCTTTTTTTTTGTATCCCAACATCAGCTCCATTGTTATCTACTTTGCCAGATAATGATCCAAGCTAGAGATACAAATAAGGTAGAGGCTTTTCACTGCAGTCCTTACTTATTATAACATGGTAAGAAAGTTGAGCCATTGGACTCAGTATACCTCGTCTTCCCTCTGCAAAGGGACAATTAAAGTGTGCGTAAAGCCAAAATGGATTGATTGAGGTTGGAGTGGATTGAGTGGGAAAAGATTAGAACCCCTTTCAGGTTTTTATTACTGTTCATATCCCCCACTGGGGAGATTTATCCTCTCTATTTGTCCTGGTGACACAGGAGGTGAAGGAAAGTCTTCCAATGGGTAAATCTGTTCTGGTGACAGTCATCTAGGATGGGATAGGCACTCCCTTTGGAGAGATATTCTCATACTTCCTGTTGTGTCTTTGGGACAGGAAGTAAAGGGAAATTTCTCAGAAAGATTTTTTAAAAAGCGGACAGGGGTTTTAGTCACTTTTCTAGTTTTGGATCTACATACACTTTAAGCTCCAAGCCTATCCTCAAAAATTGCACCTAATTTGGCTTTAAAACCATAAGAAAAAAAACAAAAAAACCCGGGGAGATCAGGACACTTGGGAGGCTAAATACATCACCTATGCCAGCATAGTACCATCTCTGTCCCATGCCTGGCATGACAGCTTTCTCATCGTTCTTCTCTTTTCTTTCTACAGCTTTGGTTACGTCTGCCGTATGGTGCCATGATCGACTATTTCGCACTGGGACTTATAATATATGAAATGGCGGTTAGCGTATACCCATACGTTCCATTTTGCATCAACAGAAAAAGTCTGAAGTTTGCGCTTACTGAAGTTAATCCTATATATCCCCGAACGATGGAATTCGAGCTTAGGAACCTTATTAGCAAGGTAAGTACAGGAAATTATGATCTTTATACCAAGGAAACACAGATGGAAAAAGAAGCATTGTGGGAATTTTTCGCAGGGCCAGCTAACAATAGCATATGTGGCACACCATACCTAATGCAGTGATGTATTTTGGTTTTGAGCTGCCCTAGGCAAGACTAAAATTGGACGCCCCCCTCCCCCTCCTACGTAAATTTTCCCCACCCCTTCCTGTTTAACGGATGTGACTCCCTCCAAAATTGAAAGACTACAAGTCCCAGCAAGAACCCCTAAGATCTTACGAGGGGGGGGGGGGTGAGGGGGGGGTGGGAGAGAGAGAGAGGGGGTTGGGTAAGGGAGGGTGAGGGAGGATGAGAGAGGGAGAAGGTGGTGGGGGAGAGAGAGAGAGGGTGATGGGAGAGAGAGAGGGTGTTGGGAGAGAGAGAGGGTGTTGGGAGAGAGAGAGAGGGAGAGAAAGAGAGGGTGTTTGGAGATAGGGAGAGTGTTGGGAGAGAGAGGGGGGGTGTTGAGAGAGATAGAGAGAGTGGGATGAGAGAGAGAGAGAGAGAGAGAGAGAGGGGGGATGAGAGAGAGAGGGGGGTGAGATAGAGAGGGGGATAAGAGAGAGAGAAGGGAATGAGAGAGAGAAGGGGGATGAGAGAAAGGGGGGGGTGAGACAGAGAGGGGGGATGAGAGAGAGAGAGGAGGGGATGAGAGAGAGAGAGAAGGAGAATAGAGAGAGAGAGAGAGAGCGAGAGAGGGGGTGGTGGGAGAGAGAGAGAGGGGGTGGTGAGAGAGAGAGAGGATGGGAGAGACAGGAAGAGGGGGTGGGAGAGAGAGAGGAAGAGGGGGGTGGGAGAGAGAGGGAGAGGGGGTGGGAGAAGGTGTGACATTACTGGTTGCTCTAGCAACCAGTGGCTAATAGAGTCTTAGATGGAGGCGGGGGTGGCTATTTTGCCGCCCCCCCCTCCGCAAAGTGCCGCCCTAGGCCTGGGCCTTGTCAGCCTAGGCCAAAATACAGCACTGACCTAATGGAAGAACTGTACTGCCTGCCGAGTACGACAGTGGAGATAAGTTTTGCTTAACCACTTAAGGTCCAGGCTTTTTCTGGCACTTTATTTTACATTTAACAATCAGCTTTTTTGCTAGAAAAATACTTAGAACCCCTAAACATTCTATATATATATATATATATATATATATATATATATATATATATATATATATATATATATACACAGTATATATAATGGCATCACCCTGGTACAACCACTTGAAGACCAGTGAGGTACCATAGCCCCCCCCAACCGAGGCCTAATAGAAAGTCTTCCATACTGTACAATACTGTCATAATATAAAAGTAGGCTGATAGGCATGGACAGGGGGGGGGGGGGGGGGTTTAATAATAAGTATTAGAGACCATGTTAAAAAAGGGATTATATTGTCCAGTTATTGCTAGTTCATGTTTATAATTATGTTTCTCTCGTTACAGCTTCTTCACAAAGACCCGCTGTGCAGGCGAAAGCTCCTGAAAGATATCAGAGAGCATCCATTTTTCAAGGAGATCAACTGGATTGAGGTGGAGGCGGGGAAGTCACCTGCATTATTTCATGTACGACCTGTAAGTATAAATTTAAGAGAGAAGTTTGGGCACATTTAAGGGGCGTGGAGGATTTAGGGCTCGTTCACACTAGAGCACGGCATGGGAAACCCACAGGTTTCCTGCACTGCCTTCAAAACACACTGCACTTGCGATCTGCAGCGGGTGTCAATGCAATGCTAACGACACCCAAAGCGCAGGTCACATATTCCAGTACCAGATTGCATTGTACAAAAGTACCATGTGATCTGGTTGCATTGCGTTTTTTTTTTTTTTTTTTTTTTATATTAGTGCATGCACTACTTTTGGTGCAGTCCAGTGTGATTCCAGCCGATTCAAATAAATAGGCTGACTGTGCACTGCACTCAAAGTGCACAGGAATCGCACAGGAAACGCAAGCGGGTATATGAAGTGCACTAAAGTTTGCGATCAATTGTATTAACTAGTGATTTTAATGTTTATATTTCTTTCTTTTCAGGAATTGTGGACTCCAGTACTCAGTATTAGACTCGATATGGCTGATCTTTTGTCCTCAGAAGACCTGGATAATCCCGTATTATTGGAAGACCAACAGCACTACAGCCATTTTTCATTTGCCAGTGAAACATTGAAGATGGAAACATCACCTCAAACATCCGAGTCACCACCACCAGTCTCACCCGCATCACTCAGCACCTCATCCGACACTTCAGACTATTTTACTGCCGATGAGGGCAGCAGCGGGTCATCAGATCAGATCCACGTCATGGAGTGTACAAGACCTAAGGCAGACCCGAATGCTTGCCTGTCTAAATCGGCACCCAGTCATTATAGGAGACCCATGGAGTCTACGAACGGCTTCAGCAGTTGGGACGGAATTCTTTCCCTTCGGCAAAGCATGCTTTATAAGATTTTTGGCCTGGATCGACTGGAGCTATAGTTCCAGCTGTATCTTGTCTACAGTGTAGGGGAGCCCGGAGAATAGACCACAGTACAGTGGGGGAGGGGAGATATAGGGGAAAACCGTATAGGGGGCCAGCAGAGCATAGTAAGGGGGGGCAGAAGGGAAAATTACAGGGGGGCAAGAAGGGAACAGTATGGGGGGGGGCAGGAGAAAACAGTATAGGGGTTCAGGAGAATACAGCACAGTACAGGGGGAAGGGGTTAGGACAGAACAGTACAGGGGGTTAGAAGGGAACAGTACAGGGGGTCAGGAAGAAGCAGTATAGGGGGGGGGCAGGGGAGCACAGTATGGAAGGCAGTTGGGAAAAGTACAGGGGGCTAGAAGGGAACAGTACAGGGAGACAGGAGAATAAAGTATAGGGGGACCAGCAGAGCACAGCAAAACAAGGGAGGTAGGAGGTGTATACTGTATATACATGTGGTAAAAAAGTAGTGGTCCCAGCATGCGATACTTAAGGAACTGGCAGCCGGCAGCATCCTTAACAATTCCAAGCTATGCAGTGGAATACCTTCCTTACAGGATGTCTCCAACTTACAAGCTGACCTCAATGCACTGTTTCATTTGGCAACTATGTGGCAAATGAGGTTTAATGTTGATAAATGTAAAGTTATGCACTTGGGGGCTAAGAATATGCATGCATCATACATACTAGGGGGAGTAGAACTAGGGGAATCCATAGTGGAGAAGGAGCTGGATGTTCTGGTAGATCCTAAGCTTAATAAAAGCATGCAATGCTAAGCTGTGGTTTCCAAAGCAAGCAAAGTATTTTCTTGTATTAACAAAGGCCTGGACTCCAGAGAGAGAGAGAGAGATATAATGTTTCCCCTGTACAAATCATTAGTAAGACCTCATCTGGAATATGCAGTTCAGTTTAGGGCACCAGTTCTCCAAAAGGATATCGGGGAACTGGAGAAAGTGCATAGAAGGGCAACCAAACTGATAAGCGGCATGGAGGAGCTCAGCTATGAGGAAAGATTAGAGGAACTGAATTTATTCTCTCTTGAGAAGAGGAGATTAAGGGCGGATATGATCAACATGTATAAATACATAAGGGGTCCATATAGTGAACTTGGTGTTGAGTTATTCACTTTAAGGTCAACACAGAGGACAAGAGGGCACTCTTTACATCTAGAGGAAAAGAGATTTAGTCTCCAATTACGGAAAGGTTTCTTCACCGTAAGAAAATGTGGAATAGACCCCCTCCAGAGGTGGTTCTGGCTACCTCACTAGATTTCTTTAAAAAAGGCCTGGATTCTTTTCTAGGTGCACATAATATAAATGGGTACTAATATTTATGGGTAAAGTTGATCCAGGGACTATCCGATTGCCTCTCGGGGGATCAGGAAGGAATTTTTCCCCCTGCTGTAGCAAATTGGATCATGCTTTGCTGGGGTTTTTCGCCTTCCTCTGGATCAACTGTGGGGGGGGGGGTTGGTGGGGGGGATTGTGTATATGGGATTGTATGGTTGGGTTTTCCCTCCTCATGGGCATTACTAAAAAGAGTGAGTTGTGGTCATATTGGTCCACTGACCCAATTCACCATATGCCCGTGTTTTCTGCTGCCATGGCCAGGACTAGATACGGGCAATTCTTGACAGCTGAATGTAAATTGAAAAAATGCCTGCAATAAAAATTAAGAAAAAAAATAGTGTGCCCCTCCCCCAAATCCATACCAGGCCCTTTGGGTCTGATATGGATTTTGAGGGGAACCCCAAACCAAATTTTTTTATTCAAAATGGCGCGGGGTCTCCCCCAAAGTCCATGCAAGACCCTTATCTGAGCATGCAGCCAGGTAGGTCAGGAAAGGGAGGGGACAAATGAGCGCCCCCCCCCTTCCTGAACCATACCTGGACACATGCCCTCAGCATTGGGGGGTGCTTTAAAGCCATGTGGCCTGGAATGGTATGGGGGGACGTTCTTTCATCCCCTCCCTTTCCTGACCTGCCAGGTTGCATGCTCGTATAAGGGTCTGGTATGGATTTTGAGGAGGAACCCATTCCATTTTTAAAAAAGAATTTGGCGTGGGGTTCCTCTCAAAATCCATACCAGATCCAGAAAGCCTGGTATGGATTGGGGGGGGGGCCACACCAATTTATTTTAGTTTTATTGCCGGCATTTTTTTTTTACATTCAGCTGTCAGCTAGACCTTATTGGTTGTTAAGGACACTGCAGCCACCCTCTTTATATATATAGATACGTTTACATTTTCTTTTCAGTTAAAACATAAAACTGTAAAAAGTAAAAAATAAAAAGTCAAAAATAATTGTTGTTTTATTGAGTTTATGTTCTGTTCTTACTGTTTTACTGTACCTCATACTATACTGCTATACTGTAATGTTTTATTGTTCCTGTGTTTTTTTGTTAGCAGCACTGATCTGTTTATTCTGACAGCAACAGGGTTTGCTTTCAGTATACGTAAATCAGTGACTAAAGCACTGTAGGAGGTGATTTCACCACCGCAGTTAAAAAAAAGAGCATATATGCCGAAGCATAGGGGTTGGGGTGGACAGAGGGCGGATCATCCCTATGCTTCTGCATATTTTTCTTCATCCACATCAATCGATGTGAATGGAGTTATCTGTTAGGTTCTCTTTTTTAATTTAACCTACAGGCTGCATAAAAAAAGAACATTTCAATATATGCCCAACAAGGACCAGCAATGTACTAGTACGTTGCTGGACTTTGAGTGGTTGTACTGAAATGATGTCTGCAAGTTTAGAAATCATCTTGGTATTGTTCTTTTTTCAATAGGTGGTCAACTTTTATGTAAAAGCAATGCAATTCAAGCAGTGAAAGGGGACCGCCCCCCCCCCCTCCCGCCACCTTTCACGGTTTTCTCTGGCTTTTCTGACCCCCCCCGGGAACCCAAGAATGCAGCAGGTGGTTCCGCCAACTGACCATAGAGTTGATCAGAGATCAGAACTGCTCCAATCATCTCTATGGCTACGAATATTTCATCACTTTGGTTTCGCCAGATATAAACAGCGCCGTTTTTTAGTTGGGAAAACATCTTATCACACCAATCTTGGTGTGGTCTGATGCTTTAAGGGCAGAGGAAAGATCTACAGTCTAATAGACCCCATATTTTTTAAAAAAGAGTACCTGTCACTACCTATTGCTATCATAAGGGATATTTACATTCCCTGTGATAACAATAAAAGTGATAAAAGAAAAAAAACATTTAAGTGATGGTGTAAAAATAAAATAAAAAAGCAAAAAAATAATAAAAATAATAATAAAAAGAATTAAAGCACCCCTGTCCCCCGTGCTTGGCACAAAGGTAAATGCAAGCATCGGTCTCATGTCGTATGTAAATAGCAATTGCACAATGCATGTGAGGTATCACCGCAAATGTCAAATCGAGGGCAATAATTCTAGAAGTAGACCTCTTCTGTAAATCTAAAGTGGTAACCTGTAAAGGCTTTTAAATGATTTTAACCACTTGCCGACTGCCTGCCTCAGATTTACTGTGGCAGGCTGGCTCGTCTGTGTGAACGTAGCCCTACGTTGGACACAGGCGGTGCTTGGGGGGGCGAGCGCGCGCTGCCGGTGTCATGCTTCCGCCCCCTCTAGGCAGCGGGAATGCTGATCCAATGGACCAGTGGCCGCGATTGCCGCTGGGCACCCGCGATCGCTCCCTGGTGAGAGAGAAGGACGGTCAGCTGTTTTAAACACAGCTGACCGTTCTTCTCTCTGAAATGATCACAGAGGGCCTGTGATCCTGCTATATAGGATCACAGGTCACTATGATCATTTCACAAGTCTCTCCCCCATACAGTTAGAAAACACTGCCCTAGGCTCACACTTAACAGTATGATCACCCCTAGCTTAACCCTTTCCCTGTCAGTGTCATTATTACAGTAACAGTGCATATTTTTAGCACTGATTACTGTAGTAATGTCACTGGTCCCCCCAAAAGTGTCAAAAATGTCAGTTTAGGGTCTGATCTGTCAGCCGCAATGTTGCAGTCCTGTTAAAAATCGCAGATTGCGGCCATTACTAGTAAAAAAAAATTACATAAATAAAAAGGACATAAATCTTTCCCCTAATTTGTAGACGCGATAATTTTTGCGCAGACTAATCAAAATAAACTTATTGCAGAAAATAAATTGGCCTAAAAGGATGAAAAAGTTTGATTTTTGCATTTGGGGGGGGGGGGGGAATGTTATATAGCAGAATGTGAAAAATACTGTTTTGTTTTCAGAATTATCGCACTTTTTTTGTTATAGCGCAAAAAATAGAAATCTCAGAGGTGATCAAATACAACCAAAAGAAAGCTGTATTTGTGGAAAAAAAGGACATAAATTTTGCACGACTGCGCAATTTTCCGTTAAAGTAACACAGTGCCGAATCGCAAAAAATGGCCTGGTCATTAAGGGGGCAAATCCTTCTGATCCAGAACTGGTTAAAAATGTATGAAGTTTGTCACCGCTGCACGGGCGTGCACAATGTCAAAGCATGTTGTGTTTGGTATCTATGTACTCTGCATAAGATTATCTTTTATATTTTAACAAACAATTGGACAATATATTGTGTTTTTCGTGCATTAAATTAAAAAAAATTGTTTGGAAAATCGCTGCACAAATACTGTGACAAAAAAAAAAAAAACTGCAACGCCCACCATTTTATTCTGTAGGCCCTCTGCTTTAAAAAATATATAATGTTTGGTGGTTCAAAGTAACTTTCAAGCAAAAAAAAAAAAATCTATTTTTCATGTAAACAAAAAGTGTCAGAAAAGGCTTGGTCTTTAAGTGGTTAGAAGAGTGGGTGATGTGTGGCATAAGCTTCTAATGTTGGGCATAAAATTCCAGGACAGTTGGAACACCCCCAAATGACCCATTTTTGGAAAGGAGACACCCAAAGCTATTTGCTGAGAGGCATGTTGAGTCCATGGAATATTTTATGTTTTGCCACAAATTTCTGGAAAATTACATTTTTTTTTATTACACAAAGTTGTCACTGATATATTGCTCACACATGCCATGGGTATATGTGGAATTACACCCCAAAATACATTCTGCTACCTCACCTGAGTATGAGAATACCACATGTGAGAGACTTTTTGGCAGTCTAGCTGCATACTGGACCCCAAAAACCAAAACATCAGCTTTCTAAGAGTGTAAATTGCTAATTTCACTTCCTCGCTACCTATAAGTTTTGGAGGCCCTAAAATGCCAAGATCGCACAAAACCCCCCAAATGACCCCTTTTGAGGAAAGTAGACACCCAGCGCTATTTTCTGAGAGGCATAGTCAGTATTTTTCAGGTCTCATTTTTTGCCACAACCTTTTGGAAAATGAAGAAAGAAAAGGAAAATTTATTTTTTCATTTCTTTTTTCAATTTGCAAAACCTTGTGACAAAAAGCGAGATCTGCAAAATACTCAACATGCCTCTCAGCAAATAGTTTGGGGTGTCTACTTTCTGAAAAGGGGTAATTTGGGGCGTATTGTGCTATCTTGGCATTTCATTGCCTCTGAAACTGTAATAGGTAGTGAGGAAGTGAAATTAGTAATTTATGCCCTTGGTTTTCCGGGTCCTGTACCTGGCTAGACTGCCAAAAAGTCTCACACATTGGGTATTCCCATACTCAGGAGAAGCAGCAGAAAATATTCCATAGACTCCACATGCTTCTCAGCAAATAGATTGGGTGTCTACTTTCCAAAAAGGGGTCATTTGGGGGGTGGGGGGATGTGCTTTCTTGGCATTTCAGGGCCTCCGAATCTCTGATAGGTAGAGAGGAAGTAAAATGAGCAAAATCCTGAAGGCGATGATTGGTTTTCGGCACTTGTAAGCGGCTAGGCTCCTAAAAAGTCTCACACATGGGGTATCCCCATACTCAGGAGAAGCAGCAGAATGTATTTTGGGGTGTAATTCCACATATACCCATGGCATGTGTGAGCAATATATAATTTCAGTGACAACATTTTTTTTTTGTTGTCATTTTTTAAAAACGTGACAAAAAACAAATAAAATATTTAATGGGTTCAACATTCCTCTACTTTCCAAAAAGGGGTCATTTAAGGGGGTTTTATACTGCCCTGCCATTTTAGCGCCTCAAGAAATGAGATAGGCAGTCAGAAAGTAAAAGCTGCGTAAGTTCCAGTACTGTATATACACCATAGTTTGTAGTCGCTATAACTTTTGCACAAACTAATAAATATACGCCTTATGGGATTTATTTTACTAAAGACATGTAGCTAAATACATTTTGGCCTAAATGTATGACTAAAATTTAATTTTTTGGATGTTTTTTTATAACAAAATGTACAAAATATAATTGTTTTCAAATATTTTTTTGTTTATATGGCAAAAAATAAAAATCCGTGGTTATTAAATAGCACCAAAAGAAAGCTCTATTTGTGGGGAAAAAAGAACCTAACTTTCGCTTGGGTACAGCTTTGCATGACTGCGCAATTACCAGTTAAAGTAACATAATGCCAAATTGCAAAAAATGCTGTGGTTAGGAAGAGAATGAAATCTTCCAGAGGTCAAGTGGTTAAGCAATATCTCCCCAGTAAGCGTGCCAGATATGGGGTCAAACTGTATAAGCTCTGTGAAAGATACCCAGGCTATACATATTATTTTAGAATATTCGAGGGAAAAGAATCAGCTGGAGCCCCCTGGATGCCCAGACTACATGAGGAGCAGTGGCAAGAAAGTATGGGACTCGGTGTCACCCTTGTTCCTAAAGCGGTATCATTTGTACGTGGACAACTTTTATGCAAGCTTGCCACTTTTTTGACATTTGTTCATTAAAGCAATTGACTGCTGTGGCCCTATATGACCCAGTCACAGGGGCTTCCCCCAGCGGCTTGTAAATACCCAACTTAGAAAGGGGGAGAAAGCCTGCTTGCGGAATGATGAACTACTCACAGTGAAGTGGAAGAACAAACAGGATGTATTCATCCCATCTTCCATTCATCAAGAAACAATGGCCCAACTAGCACAGCATCTGCTGTTGCTGAAAAGCCTCTCTCTGCCCACAAATATAGTCCTTATATGGGAGTAGTAGACTTTAACAACCAAATGATGGAGCCGTATTTAGCGTTCTGCAGAGCTAGACACCGGTACAAGAAAGTATCTATATTTTTATTTCAGTTGGCACTATATAATGCTTCTGTTATTTGCAAAGCAACTGGATCCTTCCTAAAATTTCAGGAAACAATCCTCACAGCTCTTTTGTATCCAGAAGGTGCCGTGGCCCAAATCCAAAATCCAGATGCAGTTACCTGACCGCATGTTTTCGAAAAGGCACCTTGGATAACAAACCTGTTACACTGGCAAGTATTTATAGTCCTAATACCAAACATGTCACATTCTATCGCTGAGTTGAAAGACTGCTGGCCTCTTTCACGTCGAGCATGGCGATTCTTGAGGGCGACCTGAATGTCCCGCTCAACCCCCTGTTGGACACGTCCAATGGGGCCACCTCCATTCCCTACAAGGCCTACAGGTTATAAAAGGACAGCTTCAGTCACTTATGCTTTATGACACATGGTGCTTCCTATATCGAACAACAAAAGTTTTAATTTACTTTTCTCTCTCTCACTGCACTTCTTCATCTCACAGACTTACCTATCTTGTGTTCGGAAAGTGAGTATTGAGTTATTGTTTTTATCTGACCATCACCCAATTACTCTCATGACTCACCTTTCTGACGTCATCTATTGTTCTAAAACATGCCGTTTCAATCTGTCGCTCCTGAATGACCCTGTTGCACGTCAATCCTTGTTTCAAGCCCTCATTGACTACTTTTGGCATAACACTGCCTCTGACATCTCTTTGCTGATTAGGTGAGAGGCCCACAAATGCGACCAAAATGAATAAGGCCCACCAAGCCCACGTTACTACTCTGCTTACATGGATCCAGAAGCAGTGCATAAATGCTCCCCAGCGGCACACACTCTGACAGCTTTGACATAGCCCTGAAAAGCTCTCCAGGAGGTGCTGGGTATACAAACCTTATGTAGGTATAAAAAGTATAAAGGGGATAACCGCGCTAACAATGTAATAAAAAGCTGCAGCTTCAGGTGAGACAGCACCAAACACAGGTAATAAATAGAAAAAAGCTGCGCTAATGAGACCTGATGGGTGTATGATACGCCAATCACAATATTTGATAATAAAAATCTGTTGGAGAAGACAATGATAGCATCAGGTGCCCGGTGAGCACCCAAGGCAATAAATAAATAAAACAAACGTCTGCTAGGTCATATGCATTGGAGGATGAACCTATACATAATTGAATATTACACAATACACAGTGAATTAATTCTGGCCAGGAATCAAAAACACACAGAGTTCATATAGAGTCTTCATAAAGTCCCAGAAGTGAGTTCCAAGATCAGTGGAGTGAAAGGAAATTCCAGTATGGCTATTCACCACGGTGCTGCACACAAGTGACATGCATGTCTCCTTACCAGATAAAAAATGTAAATGAGCGTCTATAGTTGATTCCTCACAGCGCCACTCAGAAAGGATCACAACAGCAACAAGCCTCCAGAACACAGCCAATAAGATGGTGATACCGATACTGACCACAGGATGGAGCTCAGTGCGCCAAAGAGAAAAGAAGGGGACTGGATAGTGTAATACCGTACAGCCTTTATTAAGTAAATATTAAAATAACACTCACATGGTAGATGAGAAAGAATCTCATATAAAAAGCCGGCCGGCTCTCAAGTAGCCTGTTCCCCGGGGCAGCGTAGTGACGTCAGCACGCCGTACCCTACGCGCTCGTCTGCAAAGACTTCTAATGGGTAAGGCTTCTCCAAAGAAAGTCCATTTAGCTAAAGTCAAGTCCTAGTTTCAAGGAGAATCCCAGAACGGCGACCCACGAGGGGCCAGGTGCTCTAGTAGGAATACGTGATGCAGCAGTCCTTCCTCCAAAATCCCATGTGGAAGAGAGCAGCCTCGAGGAACAGGCTACTTGAGAGCCAACCGGCTTTCTATATGCGATTCTTTCTCATCTACCATGTGAGTGTTATTTTAATATTTAATTAATAAAGGCTGTACGGTATTACATTATCCAGTCCCCTTCTTTTCTCTATGGCGCACTGAGCTCCATCCTGTGGTCAGTATCGTTATCACCATCTTATTGGCTGTGTCCTGGAGGCTTGTTGCTGTTGTGATCCTTTCTGAGTGGCGCCATGCGAGGAATCAACTATTAGACGCTCATTTACATTTTTTATCTGGTAAGGAGACATGCATGTCACTTGTGTGCAGCACCGTGGTGAATAGCCATACTGGAATTTCCTTTCACTCCACTGATCTTGGAACTCACTTCTGGGACCTTATGTAGGTATGCTTTGAGTCACAAGTTCTTTTATGAGCATGCAAAAAAATTGGCAGGCTTCTTGCAAAAATGGCTCAAGTTAAATGAGCTGAGTTAGATATACATTCTATCCATGATACACTGGTAAAGCTTATCACATGGCGGTTGATACCACAAAGCAAATCACTGTCTATTATAGGTTGCTTTATAAGATCAGCCCTACCAATCCCTTGGAACAGAGCAAGGCCAATCGCCAATATCTGATTTCCACGTATATCTCTCCAACAACAGCATGCCCATATTATCGCAGCACTTTCATTTCTGCCATGAAGGATCCTCTTACCCCTGAGAAACTTGGCCAGGCACTCAAACAAATGAAACCTGGCAAGAGCCCCGGACCAGATGGCCTTACCACCCAATTATATAAAGGCTTTCTAGAGATCCTAGCCCCACATTTTCTGGCAGCTTTTAAGTTGGTCGCTGCAGGCAGTGTCATTCCAACCCAACTTCTAGAAGCCCACACAATCATGATTCCCAAGAAGGACAAATATCCTACCCAAGTCACCAATTACAGACTGAAATTATTGCTTAACATCAACTTGAAGAAATATGCCAAAATTCTCATGAACAGACTCCTCCCTTTACTACTTCATTTGATCTCTTTGGACTAAATGGGATTTACCCCCGGTAGAGAGGCACAAGACAACACCATAAATACCCTTAAAGTCCATCACTGGTTCCCCAGCAGGGTCAGACCGGGATTCTTTCTCTCTTTAGATATGACAAAGATGTCGATAGGGTGGCCTGGGATTACTTGGCAGCAGTTCTCCCCTTGCTGATCCTCAGTGAGAGGATGCATTCCAGAATTCTGGCCACCTATAGAACATCTTTTCCATCAGTAGGGGCACTAGACAGGGCTGCCCCCTCTCTTCAACCCTATTTGTCCTTAGCATGGAACCCTGCCTTAGAGCAGATGTTAGTTTACGAGCCATTGAGATTACTGGCAAAGAATATAAAATGGTAGCTTACGCAAATGATTTTCTCTTATTCCTCCACAAAACCCTCACAAACCATTCCTACTTCCTTCGCAACCTCAAATTGTTTGGTGCTGTCTCCAACCTAAAAATAACTCCAAATCCACGTGCTTAATGTCTCTTCCCCCCAACCTTAGTACCTGAGTGTAAATCCCTTTTCCCATTCTCCTAGAAGACTGACGCAATTACCTATCTGGGCATCCAGTTACTGGCCCTTACATACATCCCTCTCTTGACTGCCTTTCAGAGAGATACAGTTACATGGAACAAACCTTCCTTTTCATGGTTTGGCAGAGCCGCAATAGTAAACATGACAGTGTTACCCAGAATTGTATATATTTTACAGGCTGTACCCATTGAAGTTCCTAGCGCCATTCTTTTGCACCCTACAGAAAACTAACTTCTAACTATTTGTGGGCAAAAAGACACCATAGGGTTAGTTTACAACAACTCGTGTGCTCTAAAGTGCAAGGAGGCATTGGCCACCCCAATTTTCTTTGAGTACCTGTCCTCCTCCATGTGCCTAATTGTTGCTGGTGGTGCAACGCGAAGTAGGGTATTTTTCTCCACATTTGGTGGAGTTGCCCCTATATACAATTCTATTGGCAGACTGTTCATAGAATTGTGACCAAGGTCTCTGCATTCACCCTGGAGTTCACATTAGTTCAGTTTCTGTTCCAGCATTCCGCGGTTATGGGTCCCAGATTTTACAAATCCTTAGCTATGCACCTAATAAATGCTGCTCCAGGGCCGGCCCTACCATGGGTCCCGGTGGGTCCATGGGATCCAGGCGGCACTTTAAGAGGGGCAGAAACGGGGGTGCACAACCCAAGGACCCGAGGCTCCCTCTCCCTTTAGCGTGCAGTATCATCCTTGCATAATGCTCTGTTCCACCCCCCAGCCCTGCCCCGCTCTGCTTCCCAGCAGTATAAGTTGTATTGTTGGGGAGCGAAGCGGGGCGGGCGGGGGATGGAGAAGCTCTCCTGAATCCCGGAACAGCACAGGCTTTAATAGCAGGAGGACCCGCCGACACTGCAGTGCTGCTGTCACCACATGTTGCTTCACTGAGGCTGGATATGAGTGTCATTGGTCGGTGGTGATGAGCAGAAAGAGGGGAGCTTTCTTGGTGCTGTACAATTCTTATACCTGTGAGCTGAGCTGATGTTTTTAGGCATGTCTCTTTGCTGGAGGGCACATGTCTTTTTGCTGGAGGGGGCTTGTCTCTTTGCTGGAAGGGGCATGTCTCTTTCCTGGATTGGGCATGTTTCTTTGCTGGAGGGGACATGTCTCTTTGCTGCATTGGGCATGTCTCTTTTCTGGAGGGGGCATGTCTCTTTCCTGGATTGGGCATGTTTCTTTGCTGGAGGGGACATGTCTCTTTGCTGCATTGGGCATGTCTCTTTTCTGGAGGGGGCATGTCTCTTTCCTGGATTGGGCATGTTTCTTTGCTGGAGGGGACATGTCTCTTTGCTGGATTGGGCATGTCTCTTTGCTGGAGAGGTCATGTCTCTTTGCTGCATTGGGCATGTCTCTTTTCTGGAGGGGGCGTGTCTCTTTGCTGGATTGGGCATGTCTCTTTTCTGGATTGGGCATTTCTCTTTTCTGGATTGGGCATGTCTCTTTCTTGGAGGGGGCATGTCTATTTGCTGGAGGGGGCATGTCTCTTTTCTGGAATGGGCATGGCTCTTTGCTGGAGGGGGCATGTCTCTTTGCAGGAGGGGGCATGTCTCTTTGCTGGAGGGGGCATGTCTCTTTGCTGGAGGGGGCATGTTTCTTAGCTGGAAGGGGCATGTAAACACCCAACATTCAGCCTCCATGATGTAATTCACTTCTCTCTTCCATTCAGTTAGTGTTGGACAAGTGACCTGTTTCCAATATCTTGGGATCAGGTATTTGTCAGCGTTCAACAAATAGGGAGTTACACTTTGTTTTGTACCGCCTGACGAAAGACCTAACATCATGGAAGAGGAACTGAAGTGGTGCATGCTTAACTGGTCGTATAGATGTTTTCTGAATCCAAGGAATTATTGAGTCCTGAAAAGCCCTAATCTTTGGACAATCCCACCAAAGATAGAGGAATGTACCACGTTGTGTGCATCCCCACCAACAATTGAGGTCAGACCCTGGAAACATCTGCGCGAGAGGAGAGGGTGTGCTATACCACCTAGTCAGAAACTCGGATTCTTGAATGCGAATACTGATGGAGGAAACGTTGGCTGCATGCATAATTTTCTGAATCTGTGGAGGATAAAATTCAGTCCCCATCACCTTCTCCTATTCTTTAATAAAGTATGGAGTCATCTGTAATAAATGCGCCCCAAGCACCAACTTGTACATGTGCGATAGCAAATGTTTCGAGTCTAAGGGCCGTACACACCAGGATTCGAAGGGGGATAATGTACCACTCAGTATTGCATCAGTCCACTAGTATCCACAACGTAGAAACAAAAAAAAAACTAAAAATAGAGCAGATCATCCAAGATTGGGTCATTAAAATTCATCATAAATGGTTTTAGTATATTAAATTGAAAAAATAAAACCCACCCACACTACTTGCAGCATGTGATAAAACGTCTGGAAGCTCTGCTTATGCATTTCATCACTATAGTACATGTAGATGGCGTTTTTCTTTTTCATTTATTGTACATTTTTGTCAGAGGTCCATTCCTGAATTCTATATAGGGGTTGAACAATACTCAAGCAAATATTGACCTCTAGGCTCTGAGGTCAACCCTGGAGAACCAAAGAAAGTGCAGAGAAGTACAAGCAAACTGATAAGAGGCATGGAGGAGCTCAGCTATGAGGAAAGATTAGAGGAACTGAATTTATTCCCTCTGGAGAAGAGAAGGGGATATAATCAACATGTATAAATAAATAAGGGGGGATATGATCCCCATGTATAAAGACATAAAGGGGGATATGATGAACAGGTATAAATACATAAAGGGGATATGATCACCAGGTATAAATACATACAGGGGGATATAATCTCCATGTATAAATACATAAGAGGGGATATGATCACCACGTATAAAGACATAAAGGGGGATATGATGAACATGTAAAAATACATAAGGGGGGATAGATCACCATGTATAATACATAAGGGGGATATGATCAACATGTAAAAATACATAAGGGGGGATATGATCAACATGTAAAAATACATAAGGGGGGATATGATCACCATGTATAAATACATAAGGGGGGATATAATCACCATGTATGAATACATAAGGGGGGGGGGATATGATCACCATGTATAAATACATAAGGGGGGGATATAATTACCATGTATGAATACATAAGGGGGGGATATGATCACCATGTATAAATACATAAGGGGGGGATATGATCCCCATGTATAAATACGTAAGGGCTGATATGATCACCATGTATAAATACATAAGGGGGGATATGATCTCCATCTAGGAATACATACAGTAAGGGGGGATATGATCACCATGTATAAATACATAAGGGGGGGATATGATCCCCATGTATAAATACGTAAGGGCTGATATGATCACCATGTATAAATACATAAGGGGGGATATGATCTCCATCTAGGAATACATACAGTAAGGGGGAATATGATCACCATGTATAAATACATAAGGGGGGATATTATCACCATGTCAGGGGCGTAACTACAGGGGTTTCAGGGGTTGCAATTGCAACCGGGCCCTATGCTCCAGGGGTCTGTGCGGCTCCCCTGTACACCTGGATAGGAGGGGCGGCGGGGGCAGCATGTAGAGAAATCACTGTGCTCCTTTATCCTCCTGTAGCTGCAGGAGGAAAATGGAGGAGATTGGTTCCTCTTATGCTGCCCCCGCCCCTCCTCCTATCCAGTTCACTTGTGTTCTGCTGTCTCTGGGCCCCTGTGTGCTCCCCTGGTCCCCCCCCCCCCTACTGTGCTGCTGCCCCCGCCACTCTTCCCATCCAGTTCACTTGTTTTCTGCTGTCTCTGGGCCCCTGTGGTCTCCCCTAGTCTCCCCCCCCCCCACTGTGCTCCCTCCCCTCTCCTGCCAGCTGCTGTAGTGGATGTGTCACAATAGAGAACCAGGAAGGGGTCGGTAAATATGTAATTTACCAGCTCCTTCCTTTTTTGAATGGACAGAGTCATAGTCAGTCACATTGTAAAAAAATAAAATAAAATGATAAAAAAATAATACAATTAAAATACCAAAAAATAAAAACTACTGACACCAGTGGGTGAACCTCCAGGATCGCAAAGGTCACACTTGCCACCGGCCCTGGCATTCCACCACCGTGGGGAGGCCCCAAGATGGCAGGAAGGGGGCCCACTGCAGAACTTGTGAAAGGATCCCACAGTGGGACCGTAATAAAGGGCCCCGCAATGAGAGTAAAGGGCCCCAGGATCAGTGGGAAGAGCCCCAGGCTTGAAGGGAAGAGCCCCGGCCAGGGGTCTGGGGGGCCCTTCATGGTTTCTTGCACCGGGGCCCTGAATTTTCTAGTTACGCCTCTGCACCATGTATAAATACATAAGGGGGATATGATCACCATGTACACCTCCTGTATTAGCGCGCCCCCACTCTGGATGAAGGACCACAGGGGGCCCCTTTGGATAGCAGCATTGTCAGACTGGGGGGGGGGGGTGAGTGTTAGGTGGACTAGCAGATTTAGATGCAATAACAAATTTAGGCCACGCTCTAGCTAACAATTTATAAGCAACTAGACATTAAGCCCGTTAAATTAACGGGCGCTAGAACATATGGCTAACTGAGCGGCTCTCGCTTATCTCTTTTTTTTTCTAACAACGCGAGAGCCGCATGACGTAGCCAGCTCTGCGCATAGCGTCCCTGTTGCCCTAGCAACGAGACACGCGCAGAGCTGACCGAGCGGCTCTCGCGTGCGAGCGCGTACCCGCTGCGTGCCCGCGCACACCTGCCGCTTCAAGAGTTTTGGCCGGCTGCCCGACTGGGGTGTATGTAGGATATCAATCTATATTAATAATATGCAAGTGTCTCTGCGTCCGCTTTACCTGTGACATTGGGATTGCGCTACTGCGCATGTGCCCCACGGACAGCCGTTGGGACTAGGGGCGGGCAACATGTCAGGGGCCCCAGAAGTAAGTCACACTGACCTGTGTAGGATGGGGAGCTCCTCTGTGTCGGAGGCCGGGTCCCGGGTGTTGGGGGTCACCCCCCGATAATGGTGCTCTTCAGGGAAGTTCCTCTGAGCAGGCGGCTCCGGACCAGATCCATATTCCCCGGAGAGTCTACACTCACCCGAATGCTGTAGCCGGGCAGGAGCACCCCGTCATGGGTCAGGAGAAGGGGAAGGCGCCAGGGGATCTGGATAGAGCCACTAGAGGCCATGACCGGCCACACACACAATCCGCACACCGACCGACCAAACTCACTGACAGCTCCGAGTCCGGGCAAAGAGCAGCAAGACTACAACTACGGAGAGCGGCCGGAGACAAATCATCTCCGCCTGAGGAAACCACCGCCATCTTGTGATATCCTACATACACCCCAGTATTATCACCTCATCATATACTATACACCCCAATATAATCACCTCATCATATACTATACACCCCAGTATCATCACCTGATGATACTGGGGTGTATAGTATATGATGAGGTGATTATATTGGGGTGTATAGTATGTAGGATATCACAATATATGATGAGGTGATTTCTGTCCTCAGCCCTGTGAGGTGAATTCCCAGTTGTAATACTCACAGTTGGCCAGTAGATGGTGGTGGTTTCCTCAGGCGGAATGATTTGTCTCCGGCCGCTCTCCGTAGTTGTAGTCTTGCTGCTCTTTGCCCGGACTCGGAGCTGTCAGTGAGTTCGGTCGGTGTGCGGATTGTGTGTGTGGCCGGTCATGGCCTCTAGCGGCTCTATCCAGATCCCCAGACATCAGACAGAAGCCGCGGCCTTCTCCATACCACAGCCGCGGCCTTCTCCACCACATAGGTACGTTTCCTTCCAATACTGAGGCGGATGTTGAAAGGTGGGCGGGGATCCGCTCATATACACGCCCACCCAGCGCCAGGCTCTGCGTCCCAAAGGCTGTCCATGCGGCACATGCGCAGTAGCGCATTTCCACGGACACAGGGAAAGCGGACGCAGAGACACATGGCTTTTATTAACCACTTGCCCACTGGGCCAGACCAATTTTCAGCTTTCAGTGATCTCACATTTTGAATGACAATTACTCAGTCATGCAACACTGTCCCCATATGAAATTTCCATCCTTTTTTTCACACAAACAGAGCTTTCTTTTGGTGGTATTTAATCATAATTGGGTTTTTTATTTTTTTGCGCTATAAATGAAAAAAGACGGAAAATTTTGTAAAAAAATTCATTTTTCTTCGTTTCGGTTTTAAATTTTGCAAATTTAGTCATTTTTCTTCATAAGTTTTGGCCAAAATTTATACTGCTACATATCTTTAGTAAAAATAACCCAAATAAGTATACATTTTTTGGTCTTTGTGAAGGCTATAGAGTCTACAAGCTATGGTACCAATCATTGAAAATTGATCACACCTAAAGTACTGATGGCCTATCTCATTTCTTGAGACCCTAACAATTCAGGACAGTAAAAATACCCCCAAAATGACCCCTTTTTGGAAAGTAGACATTCCAGGGTATTTAGTAAGGGGCATGGTGAGTTTTTTGAAGTTGTCATTTTTTCCCACAATTCTTTGCAAAATGAAGATTTTTTTTTAAAAAAAATATTTTTCACAAAATGGTCATATTACAAAGTTATTTCTCACACACAGTATAGGCATACTGGCAACTACACCCCAAAACACATTCTGCTACTCCTCCTGAGTATGGCGATACCACATGTGTGAGACTTTTCCACAGCCTGACCACATACAGAGGCCTAACATGCAAGGAACACCGTCAGGCGTTCTAGAAGCAAAAATTACACATATAATTTTCTGACGACCTATCACACTTTTGAAGGCCCTGGAGCACCTGGACAATAAAACCCCCCATAAAATGACCCCATTTTGGAAAGAAAACACCCCAACACATGATCTAGGAGGCATAATGAGTCTTTTTTCTAAAAAAAAAACAAAAAAAAAATAATGAGTCTTTTGAACATGTCATTTTTTTCCACAAATTTTTGGAAAATGTGGAAAGAAAACCAAAACGCTTTTTTTACACAAAGTTGTCCATTTATAAGACGTTTCTAACATATACAATGTACATAGCAAAAAATGACACCCCAAAATACATTCTGCCACTCCTCCTTAGTATGACGATACCACATGTGTGACACTTTTCCACAGCCTGACCACATACAGAGGCCCAACAAGCAGGAAGCACCGTCATTTCCTGACTTCCCATTACAATTTTGTGAGGCTCTGTAGGGCACTGATAAGCATTGTAGTGGCACTGATGTGGCATTGATGTGGCCCGGATGAGCACTGACATGGCATGGATGTGGCACTGATGAGCACTGACGTGGCATGGATGTGGCACTGATGAGCACTGACGTGGGATGGATGTGGCACTGTGAGCACTGACGTGGGATGGATGTGGCACTGAGGAGCACTGATGTGGCATGGATTAGCCCTGACGTGGCATGGATGTGGCATGGATGAGCACTGACGTGGCATGGATGAGGCACAGATGAGCACCCTGACATGGCATAGATGTGGCACAGATGAGCACTGACATGGCACGGATGTGGCATGGATGAGCACTGACGTGGCATGGATGTGGCACGGATGAGCACTGACGTGGCATGGATGTGGCACGGATGAGCACTGACATGGCATTGATGTGGCATGGATGTGGCACGGATGAGCACTGACGTGGCATGGATGTGGTACGGATGAGCACTGATGTGGCACGGATGAGGCACTGATGAGCACTGACGTGGGATGGATGTGGCACTGATGAGCACTGATGTGGCATGGATTAGCCCTGACGTGGCATGGATGAGGCACAGATGAGCACCCTGACGTGGCATGGATGTGGCACAGATTAACACTGACAAGGCATGGATGTGGCATTGATGTGGCACTGACGTGACATGGATGAGCACAGACGTGGCATGGATGTGGCTCGGATGAGCACTGACGTGGCATGGATGTGGCATGGATGAGCACTGACATGGCACGGATGAGCACTGACGTGGCATTGATGTGGCATGGATGAGCACTGACGTGGCATGGATGAGCACTGAAGTGGCATGGGTGTGGCATGGATGAGCACGGACATGGCATGGATGAGCACTGACGTGGGATGGATGAGCATGGATGTGGCATGGATGAGCACTGAGGTGGCATGGGCAGGCACAGATGTGGCATGGATGTGGCACAGATGAGGCACGGATGAGCACGGATGTGGCATGGATGAGCACTGAGGTGGCATGGATGAGGCACTGATGGGGCACGGATGAGGCACTTATGGGGCACAGATGAGGCACTGATAGGGCACAGATGAGGCACTGATAGGGCACAGATGAGTCAGAGGAGGCACTGATAGGGCACAGATGAGGCACTAATAGGGCACAGATGAGGCACTGATAGGGCACAGATGAGGCAGAGGAGGCACTGATAGGGAACAGATGAGGCAGAGGAGGCACTGATGGGGCACAGAGGAGGCACTGATCCAGGGCACAGATAAGGCAGAGGAGGCACTGATCCAGGGCACAGATGAGGAAGAGGAGGCACTGATCCAGGGCACAGATGAGGCAGAGGAGGCACTGATCCAGGGCACAGATGAGGCAGAGGAGGCACTGATCCAGGGCACAGATGAGGCAGAGGAGGCGTGCAGCTGCAGTTTCTCTCCTCTCCTCGCACGCTGTACCGATTGCTGTGTACAGCGTGCGAGGAGAGGAGAGAAATGAACCGGACATGCGCCGGTTTGTTGTGAAGTGATCGCTCCGTCATTGGATGGAGCGATCACGTGGTAAAGGACCGCTCTCATTGGCCCTTTACCGCGATCCGTGATGCGTTGGGTCCCCGGGACCCGGCGAGCACGGACACTCCCGTGTGCGCGCCCCAGCCCAGGGGGCGCGCGGGAGCGCGATTCTGGGAGGACGTTCATGTACGCCCTCCCAGAACTAGAAAACCACGCTGTAGCCGTCTTTCGGCTATGGCCCGGTTGGAAAGTGGTTAATATAGATTACAGCAACATTTTTTTCCTTTTGGGATAAAGGTTTTACATGTATAATTAAAAGCCGATCATTGTAAGCCCCCCCTGTCAGTGGCAAATGGTTTTGTCTCATCACTGTAAATTGATACATTTGCAGGAAAGCTTGTTCTTTTGAAAAACAACAGACGTACTGGCCAGATCACTAGGTGAAAATAAAGGAAATAAAACCTAAGAAGAAGATAACTAGTGCAGCCATCACATCTAAGAATTGGTAAGCTGCGATATAATAAATGCTTGCCGGGGGGCGTGGTTTGGCACCGGACCTCGATGGCCGCTTGATAGAGCCGCTCTGTGCATAGGGGGATAAAAACCTGCTTTATCGCTTATTTCCCTGCGGTCAATTGCCATGCTTCGATCCGGCCGAAGCACTTCAGCCAACCGGGTGTTATCGGATCCACCAGCGGGCCTCGGGAGTACCCCACTAGTGCTCCGCTCACAGACTTTGGAACAGCGCGCGGCCTCCCCGGCTCCCGCCCTAGGCCCTTCCGCTCTCCAGGCGAGCTTGCAGTCTCAGCAGGCCTCTTCATCTACTATGGCGGCACCGCTTCCTAGCCTCCAGGACCTACAAAATGTAGCCTTGGACATTAAACAAACTCTTGGGGCAGCCATCACAGAGCTCACAGCGGAGCTTCGATCGGTTACTGCCCGTTTAAACGACACGGAGAAAGCTACTGCTACACAGGGCTCTGCAATCCGACAGCTGCAGCGGTCCTCAGATGCACATATCGCCCACATGATTGAAGTCAACCGGCAAATCGAGGACCTCGATAATCGGGGAAGGAGGCATAACATTCGCCTTCGAGGCCTCCCTGAAAGAGTTGAGCCTCAAGACCTGGAATCAGCACTCACTAACATATTTAATGATTTGATGGATCGCCCCCAGGACTCTCCTATTGAGTTTGAGAGAGTGCACAGGGCCCTCCGACCCAGGGGTGGTGACTTGGATCCCCCAAGAGACGTTATTGCCTGCCTGGTCAGCTTCCCTCTCAAGGAAGCCATCTTGAGGAAGGCCAGATCTAAAGACACGATTTGCTTTAATGGCTCGGAAGTGAAGCTGTTTCAGGACTTGTCAGCCATTACTCTGCAAAACAGAAGGGCGATGCGCCCCCTGCTGGAAGCTCTTCGAACCCGGGGTATTACATATAGATGGCGTTTCCCCTTCTGCCTATTCGCCTCCTCGGGCAACAGGAATGCTTCTCTGCGCACCCCGGATGACCTCACTGCTTTTTGTGCAGCTTTCGACATCCCTGAAATGGATCTTCCTGAGTGGTACTGCTCGTTTTTTCCCCCAGACCCCTGGGTCCAGGTCTCCACAACGGGAACACCGAAGTCTCAGAGGCAGAGCCGCAAGAGCAGACGCACACGCCATCGTTCCAGCACTAACTCACCCAGATCCAGAGAAGACAAAACAGGCACCCCGCGCCGCTCTCCGAATGAAAGAAGGGATCACCCGGAACCCTGATGTCCTTTCACTTGGTGAATGACTTTGTTTTATCCCCGGTGAGTGTCCCACCTGCTCCCTAATGTTTTGCTCTCTAATTCTGTAAGCTTATGGAGTATTACCCCCCCTGCTTCTTCCTTGCCTGAGACGCCCATGATTCACATCCCTTGAGACTTTCCTTATCACCTGGAGGTCTGAACTGCCGCATACTGCAAACTGGCTAATAAATGACCTGTGTATTGAACCTGCCCAACTTCGGAACTTTCCCAAGGTCCCTGTAACCCTCCTACCAGTCCACCCTAATCCGACGTTGTAATGTCTCTTATGAAGCTTGCCCACAGATTCCCCTTTCTCCTACCCCCCCCCCCCCCCCCGGGTTGGGTCGTGTGGTTCTCCTGCCTGGACAATGGCTGACCCAGATGATCATTCTGATTATGCTTCCAACTACCAAAGATGAAGATGGGGTGTGGGGTAGTTGATTTTGTTATTCCATTTTCTACGACACCGCTCATTACCATTAGGTATGTGAGAGTAGCGCTCAAGGGTTATGGGGTTTTTTGTTTTTCTGTTTTCTATTTTTTTTTCTGCTTGCATGTTTGGGATATGTTATGGATCTCATTCGTGAAATGATACGGTCTGCTCGAGGTGTGGATGGGTGACACGAGTTGTGAAGTGTGCATGCGTAGGTCCTTTGAATGGGATGGGGCAGGTGGTAAGGGACGTACACGTGTATATGCTTAGACACAGTGTGAAGTTTTATAAAAAGTGCAGTAACACGCTTACCACACGGTGACATCTATATTTTTTTGCACGTCTGATATTTAACTTGTAATGGCAATGCAGATAATGGGTTGCAGAGATATAGAGTCTTGGCCCCATGCTACTTGATTTATTCTCTGTTAAACTATATGCACTGATTTAGTAGCTACTCTTGAGTTTTAAGCGACAGGAAGTCTAAAATGGGCACCTAAATAACCTGTCTAGCACGCCTACACGACACTCAAGTTACTTAACTACGGTCCCTATCTAGATGATGCATTGTTTGATCATTCATCCCCCTATTGCGAATATGGGGTTCTAGGAGGTGGAACCCCTATATAATGGGACCATTCACAGGCTGCACAATTGGTCTCTCTGACATACCTCAGAGTAGCGTATCTAGACATGACAGAATCTCATATATGACTCCATCTTATACCTAAGCTCAGCTTGTAGCCTACTGTCAATGCACCCACCTAATCCAACGCCTTCTGGATTGTACCATTTCTATTGGTGCACTCCGTCACCCCTCCTACAAAAGCAGGGCTTGCGGGGAATTCAACCAGTGGGAGGAATCTTAGTTTACTTGACCCTCTTTCTCGTTAAAACTAGATTAATACCAGATATTAACAGGGCTAGCAGTGGTTGGGTAAAATGCTGTCCAGTTCTTTTAAAAGTTTGGGGGAGGTCTTTTCAATGTCTATCCATGCTGCAATCTAAGATTATTGAATATTTTCATGGTTAATCAGGTGGAACCACTCATTGGGGAACGTTATGGCCCCACTGTTATCGCTGAAGTTTCCTTTTCTATTTAACACCCTATTTTGTTTTCTTATTCTTTATAGTAGGTTTTTTCTGGAAGGCTACCAATCTCAACCCGTCGGCTTTGAACATGGTGAGTTTTGGCCAGTTTGTTGTTCTATTATACACAAAAATTTGCTTCTTTAGAATTCCCCCACTTCATGCACAGTTCTCTGTCCGGTCAGTGACCGTTTGTCATACACACTCTCCAACACAACGGTAACTCCAAGTTACTGTTGACCCATAATACAATTTGTATTATTTCTACCCCGTACAGAACCCAGGCGGACCACTTGAAACCTGCCTTCTCTGCGGGGTTCATTCACCCTCCTATCTGACTTTATCTCAAACCAAACCCCATTATCCAATTTTCCATCTACCTTCTCCCCCCTCCTACAGCTTATCCTGATCGTTTCCTTTGCTTAACACCTTTTTCTGTGAGAGGCCCGAGGCATAAGTGTCTACCACATCTAGTTCACTTTTGCCGCTGCTGAGCTTTCTCCATATCAACCCGCCCCCACTGTTTCTCTTTCCACCCACCTTTTCCATCCCCCCCCCAACCCTTCCTAGTTTTCCTTTTTTCTCTACTAGCCATGCAGAACACTCCTCCTCCCCCCCGGGGTCAATCATGCAAATTAATCTCAATCAATGCCCAAGGGCTGAATATCCCTGAGAAAAGGTCTCAATTATTAGCTGAGGCCCACAGGATGCGTGCACAAATACTTCTGATCCAAGAGACACACTTTAAAGAAGGTGAGGTCCCCAAGTTACAGAACAAAAACTTTCCGCTTTCTTTCCATGCGCCTACGGTCGGCTCTAAAACTAGAGGAGTATCCATACTACTCTCAAGGCAGGTAGATTTTCAAGTGGTTGATGTCAAACGCGACTTGGAAGGCAGATTCCTCTTTATCAAGGGGAAACTAAACTCAAGACCAGTAACTATTGCTAACATTTATGCTCCCAACTCCAAACAAGTCCCATTTTTTCGCTCAATGAGTCAAGAGCTTCTGGACTTCGCCTCGGGGATGCTGATACTTGGCGGGGACTTTAATGCCCCCCTGAACCCTCACCTGGACTCGTCTACTGGCTCTTCTGTACTCCCTTTTCGGGCATTGCGACAAATAAATATACAAATGCAGAAACTGAGGCTACATGATTCCTGGAGAATATTGAATTCGGACAGTAAAGATTACACGTTTTATTCCGCCCCCCATGACAAATTCTCTAGAATTGATTATTTTTTTATTTCCCAAACAGATTTATCCTTATTAGTTTCCACCTCCATCGAACCCAGAGTTCTCTCTGATCATAACCCCATCTCAATGACGATCCGATTCCCGAATATAGACACTAGACGTAAATCCTGGCGTCTAAACCCCTCTCTTTTGAGAGATTTGAAGGTAAAAGACGAGGTGCAAGAAGCACTCTCCACATTTTTTGCAGAAAATTACACCCCTGACTCGTCCCCAATTGGCCAATGGGAGGCTCATAAATGTGTACTCAGAGGGAAACTCCTCTCATTGGCTGCTATCCAAAAAAAAGCCAGACAAGCCACTCTCGAGTCTCTCTTTACCAAATTGGGTACTCTCGAGAGAGCTCATAAACACTCTCTTGCCCACGATACCCTATCTGAACTCACAAAAACTCGACAAGAGATTAGAGACATCCTCAACATTCAGAGTCACCGTAGACTTGCGTTAGGTAAAAGAATCTTTTTCGAACAAGGCAACAAAAGTGGCAGATTGTTGGCCAGAGCGGTGCAGACACAGAAAACATCAGCCAACGTTCATCTCATAAAGGACAACGTAGGCACAAAACACTGCTCCAACGAAGCCATTGCCAAACAGTTCGAATCCTTTTACCACACTCTATACAATCTCCAACCCTCTCTTCATCGCCCTATGTCGCCATCCACCAGATTAGAGAAGATGAAATCCTTCTTAGAGAAACATCGCCCTCCCCCTCTTTCACGCTCAGACGCCTCTGTTTTGGAATCACCCCTGACAGAGGAAGAATTTGATAGAGCGATTAAAGAGATGAAACCCGGTAAATGTCCTGGGCCGGATGGATTCTCTCTATTTTATTACCGTATGTTCTCAGAATCTCTTAAACCACAATTCCTTAGAGCATTCAGAACTTTGGCTGACACCTCTCACAATTCCTCCACTTTGTTGGAGGCCCACATTACGGTGATTCCCAAGGAAGGCAAAGATTCTACACTGGTTGGGAGTTACCGTCCAATATCCCTCTTGAATGTCGATGTCAAGATTTTTGCCAAGATCCTTGCGAATCGCCTCCTCCCACACATCCCCTCACTGGTTTCTCTTGATCAGGCGGGTTTTGTACCCGGCAGGGAGGCTAGGGACAATACCACGAGAGCCCTAAACATACACCACTGGCTCACTACTCGAGGTGTTCCGGGCTTCTTTCTCTCTCTGGATGCCGAAAAGGCGTTCGATAGAGTGGCCTGGGACTACCTCCTGGCTACCCTGGAGTCTGTGGGCATTTTGCCTCGTATGCTTTCCTCTATTCAAGCCCTTTATACGAACCAGACTGCTAGGGTCAGAGTCAATGGCCACCTATCGGACGCCTTCAACCTATCCAATGGGACCCGGCAGGGGTGTCCCCTCTCACCAATCTTGTTCATCCTTTCAATTGAACCCTTTCTAAATTCGATACGCGCCAATACGAATATAAAGGGAGTTGATATAGCAGGCTCTTCTCATAAAATCGCCGCGTTTGCGGACGATATGTTACTCTTTCTGTCTCAACCCCATATCTCGCTCCCAAACTTACTTCATGATTTGGAATTCTTCAAATCTCTCTCTTATCTACAAATTAATTATACCAAGTCCTTTGCCCTAAATATATCCCTTCCCCAGTCGGAAGTCGTACGTTGTGCCTCGAATTTCCCGTTCAAATGGGCCGCTGAGTCCATTCCATATCTCGGGATCTTAATACCCCGAAATCTGTCAGACCTCTATAGATTGAATTATCAACCACTCCTCAACTCCGCCAACGATACCCTTAGATCCTGGAAGGCAATACAGGTATCTTGGTTCGGACGAGCCTCCCTCCTCAAAATGTCGATACTACCGAAATTCCTATACCTGTTCCAAACAGTCCCAATTCAACTCCCAAATTCATTCTTCATTTCTTTCAAGTCATGCTCCCAGAAATTTGTCTGGGGAGACAAAAGACCCCGAATCAGGTATCTCCAACTGACGTCCCCCAAAGAAAGCGGCGGCTTAGGCCTTCCGGACCTACATACATACTATAAGGCCTGTATATTAACTAGATTAGTGGATTGGAACATCCATTCATCCACTAAAGCAGTCATTGAGCTGGAGAATGCCTTCTCGACCATTCCTCTACAAGTCCTTTCCTGGCTCCCATATTCAGTGCTAGAAGAGGACCTGAAGACCCATCCTCTCATAGCTCCCCCATTAAAGTTACACAATACGTGGCGCAAAGCCAAGAAAATAAATCTGGCAGCTGGTCCCCTAACATCACTTCGCTGGAACCCCGCTTTTCCATCAGGCATGTCTATTTCTTTCCTCCAAGACATCTGGCCAAACGCGAGAATTCCAGCTAGTCTCTTCTTCCACAAGGGGTCCCCCTTGTCCTGGGAGGAGATTAACCAAAATATTCAACCTCACTCTATTCCGCTGTGGATATTTTTTCAGATTCGACATTTTCTGACTCACCGACGAGCCTTGTCTAACTGGACAAGACCTTTGACGGGGATTGAGGCTCTTTGTGAAAGACCTGGCCCCCAGAGACACACAATCTCGTCCCTATACCGCATTTTACTGTCTCCCCCGTCAATCTCCTCCTCGTCTTTTGTCCAAGCCTGGTCCAGAGACCTGCATCTATCTCTTACGGAAGTGGAATGGTCCGCTGTTTGCCAAACCATCCAAAAAGCCTCAATAAGCGTTACGATTCAGGAGAATGGATATAAAATCCTAACTAGATGGTACCAAACCCCTGATAGACTTCACAAATTTTGCCCTACCGTCCCAAATGTGTGCTGGAGATGCAATAAAGAACTGGGAACTATGCTACACATTTGGTGGGAATGCACAGCTCTCAGACCTTTTTGGACGAAAGTCCACAACTTGATCAAAGAAGCCACCTCGTCTGACTTAGATTTCTCTCCAATGCAGTACCTACTGCATTGGACACCTTCGCATAGACACAACTACAGGAAATCATTGGCCATGTACATGGTGACAGCAGCTAAGTTATGCATCCCGTGTCACTGGAGATCAACCACGATTCCTTCCATCAAGGAATGGTTCCGTAGGATGAATCATATTGAGCAAATGGAAGAACTGATTAGCATTGCTCATGACTCCTTCTCAATATTCGCCACTAAATGGCAGGCATGGTCCAGCTTTAAAAATTCTTTGTCCTATAGCTCGGTTATGACCTCCTCCTAAATGATGTGAATTCTAATGGACTTCAAAGTCCTACAATGTTCCTGTACCCCGGGGGGTTGGGGGTTCCTGCTTTTCCCTCTCTCCCCACTCCCCCTACTTCTTTTCCTTCTCTCTCTCCTCTCTCTTCCCCAACATATGCTACTCCCGCTGTCACACCTGAACCCCATCTCCTATCTGAATGGAGGCACATCCTCTAATAGTGTATTCCAATAATAATCTGCACATTGATTAACAAAATTTGTCGCATTATGATCAAAACTGGCCAAATCTCATTGCTCATTAGAATGCCTTGAAATTGTTAATTATATCTGGGTATGATTATTTCTGTAGTGATACTTCACTTCGATACTTATGGCAATCACAAATTAGCAATTTCTGCACTAAGGTCAGCTAATATTCTTTTCCTCTCTGTATGTTAAAGATTGCTCCTGAGTTGACTCCTTGGACCCAACAACTGTAACCTGGTTGTGCCCACTGTAATGCATTTCCCCCCCCCCTATAATAATTCCTGTCTCCTTGCCCCCTGAGTGTGACAGACGATAACAATTTTACAGATGTGCTCATTCTCCCTTCTGTTTTTGTCCTTTTGTTTTGTTATGTTTTTGTTGAATCCCATTTTATTGTATTACATTTTGCTTGACTTGTATTGTACAACTTTCACAAAATAAAAATTCTTTATGGAAAAAAAAAAAATAAATGCTTGCCTTTGGATTTATTACTGTAATAAATGTCTTTGCTCCACAGTGCACTGCTGAGAAATGACCACAAGATGGAAGCAGAGCTCCGTGTTTCTTTAGCAGCCCTGAGAAATTGTAACATGTTAATAATATAAATAAAGATTTCTGGGCGGAAAAAAACGCTGTCTCTAATGGCGGGGCTCTATGTACCTCTAAATACAACCTGCAGATATTTTTCATGTTTTTGAGGCTGCAATTGTATTAGAAAATAAAATCAGAATGTCCAGCATGCTTTGTTTTCTGTGCCTGCCCAGCGTTAACCCCTTCAGCTCTCACCCCGCAGCCAACTATAGACCTGAAAGGGCTTGAATTTCATATTTATTTGCCCCAAAAATAACAGCAGCTTTGTCAGCTTGCTGTATCTGCCCCTTCAATTGCCTGTTGGGCTTTTTTTTTTTTTTCCATTAACAGTTTTTTTTTTTTTTAAAGTAAAGTCAGATAACATATAATTAAACAGGGTGTGTATATAAAACTGGAAGGTCCCACGTACACACTAGCAGCGCTTAAGGGTTACTCTCCATGAGCCCTACGTTAGACCAAAGATATCAAAATCAAAAATCGGCACTGCACATGTGCAATAATGCCAAATGGTTATAATATCTTGGCCACTTCACATATATATATATATATATATATATATATATATATATATATATATACATATATATATATATATATATATATATATATATATATATAAACATAATAGTCCCAAAAAAGTGTGATGAAATCCTCTTCAGTATTTCAAAACGTAAGCGCAGATGGTAAACACCTCCACCACACCTCCATGAGCCCCTTAGGTAGTGAAAACGTACCCTTATGACATATGTCTGGAGCTTTCTGTAATCATATGAACCTGGCTCTCCACATCGGTCTGCTTGCACGCACCCCGATTAAGAACCTCAGTTGAAGTCCGTGATGACAAAACGCGTCAGAGCGTGAGCACGCGGTCACCTAGGCAACCCGCAAGCGTCCGAAGTCACGCCCAGGAAACCTGGAAGTCCTGTGTGCTGGTACCAAGCCTCGGGCTGCTCGAGTAAACTACAGTGGCGGTAGAACGTACGGCTGCAAGGGTGTCTAAGCTCTTTACATGCCATGATTACAAGTGGAGAAAATGTGAGTTTGTTTTATTGATTTGATGTAATAAAGTTCCTTTTATAAGACGGATCACACTATGAGTTCCCCTTTATGATTATATGTGGCCACGGGTACTGAGAGATATTTGGAGGAGTGCTGGCGACTTTGTAGAGGAGGTTCTTGATCGGGGTGTGGGGAAAGCCAGCACTCCTCCAGATATCTCTCAGTACCCGTGGCCACATATAATCATAAAGGGGAACTAATAGTAAGATCCGTTTTATAAAAGGAACTTTATTACATCAAATCAATAAAAAACAAAGTCACATTTTCTCCACTTGTAATCATAGCATGTAAAGAGCTTAGACACCCTTGCAGCCGTACGTTCTACCACCACTGTAATTTCCTCTAGCAGCCCGAGGCTTGGTACCAGCACACAGGACTTCCGGGTTTCCTGGGCGTGACGTCGGACGCTTGCGGGTTGCCTAGGTGACCGTGTGCTCACGCTCTGACGCAGTTCGTCATCACGGACGTCAACTGAGGTTTTTGATCGGGGTGTGTGCAAGCAGACCGATGTGGAGAGCCAGGTTCATATGATTACAGAAAGCTCCAGACATATGTCATAAGGGTACGTTTTCACTACCTAAGGGGCTCATGGAGGTGTGGTGGAGATGTTTACCATCTGCGCTTACGTTTTGAAACACTGAAGAGGATTTCATCACACTTATTTGGGACTATTATGTGTATATATATATATATATATATATATATATATATATATGTGAAGTGGCCAAGATATTACAACCATTTGGGATTATTGCACATGTGCAGTGCCAATTTTTGATTTGGTGATATCTTTGGTCTAACGTAGGGCTCATGGAGAGTAACCCTTAAGCGCTGCTAGTGTGTACGTGGGACCTTCCAGTGTTATATACACACCCTGTTTTATTTTGTATCAATTATAGCAGCTGCTGCATATTGATTTGTTAGTGAGTATTGTCAGTATATATATATATATCACTAACATTAGTTGACTCCACAAGCGCTGAGTGGATAGGTATTGGCATTTGAGTTCTTATACTTGCTCAGTTTTTTCTAAAGATAACATATAATTATTGCAACATGTGACGGTACTCACCATCACTGGGAGTGAAAGACAGATACTTAATGGTTTGGATTGCTTCAAGTGGGACAGTAATATTTGTCAGCAATATCTCTCGAGAAATATGAAGATTTAATCCCACTTTACACTGTGAGATCTATAGACTGTTGCCATGAAGTCTGTGACTCCTAAATAATCATAGAAATACGTAGATGTGTATTCCATGGACTTCAATGTAGGAGACGGACAGACTGTCATTGGCAGTCTTGTCCTATTGTCTGTTTTGAGGTGGGTTGTGTATTGTGTTAAGTCTGCCTGTTCCATTGTTAAATGTTAATGAGCCCATATTGTTCTGTCCAGATGGCTAGATAATTAGTTCGGGTTAGTTCTTTTTCTGTATACAGTTTCATCTGCATATGATAATGTAATCAGGCAAACCCTGACCTGTGTGTGGTAATTTGATCAGGAGGGGGATGTGCCCATGCTGTATATAAATTCTGTGTGACTGTTCAATAAAGTGTGATTCCAGTACAAAGTTGTTGGCTAGCTTTGTATGAGGGCGACTGGGAAAATCTGGTATATATGTTCATGACTGCAACGAAGCCGTATACTGACGGAAGTCCACAAACACAGTGTGGGTCGGTGGTTCCATTACACAACATATGTAAGGTTACAGAGAAATCTGCCATGTGGCGGTATGATGCATATAAACAATTACCCAAACTGTAGCAAAGGGGCTTTTTTTTGTTATAGAGTCTACAAGGTAAGCAGATAAAAGATAGATCTCTATTGAGAGCGCTATTGAAATACAATATATATGGATATCGACTAACAAGAACAAACACAAAAGAAAAAAAAAACAGAACAGCTATCGCTTGACAGTGCAATCACCACACTAAACAAACAAGTTAAAAGAGGAGAGAATAGTGAAGTGCTTCAGTATATATACTGTATATATATATATATATATATATATATATATATACACACACACACACACACACTATATTACCAAAAGTATTGGGACGCCTGCCTTTACACACACATGAACTTTACTGACATCTCAGTCTTAGTCCGTAGGGTTCAATATTGAGTTGGCCCACCCTTTGCAGCTATAACAGCTTCAACTCTTCTGGGAAGACTGTGCACAAGGTGGTGTGGAGTTATTTTTCAGGGGTTGGGCATGGTCCTTTAGTTCCAGTGAAGGGAACTCTTAAGGCGTCAGCATAACAAGACATTTTTAAACAATTTCATGCTCCCAACTTTGTGGGAACAATTTAGGGATGGCCCCTTCCTGTTCCAACATGACTGCACACCAGTGCACAAAACAAGGTCCCTTAAAGACATGGATGAGCGAGTTTGGGGTGGAGGAACTTGACTGGCCTGCACAGAGTTCTGAGCACAACATGATAGAACACCTCTGGGATAAATAAGAGCAGAAACTGGGAGCCAGGCCTTCCCATCCAACATCAGTGCCTGACCCCATAAATGCCCTTCTGGAAGAATGGTCAAACATTCCCATAGACACACTCCTAAACCTTGTGGACAGCCTTCCCAGAAGAGTTGAAGATGTTATAGCTGCAATGGTTAGGCCAACTCAATATTAGTCAACGGACTAAGACTGGGATGCCATTAAAGTTCATGTGCGTGTAAAGGCAGGCGTCCCAATACTTTTGGTAATATAGTGTACTGTATATCTATATATATATATATATATATATATATATATGTATACAGTATCTCAAAAAAGTGAGTACACCCCTCACATGTTTTGTAAATATTTTATCCTATCTTTTCATGTGACAACACTGAAGAAATGACACTTTGCTACAATGTAAAGTAGTGAGTGTACACCTTGTATAAGTGCCGGTTGACAAGTAGCGGCCCATGCTGTGCAATGGAACCGTTCTAATAGGAGCGACTCAAGTCGCTCCGACTTAGAAAAAGGTTCCTGCACCTTTTTTATGTGGAGCGACTTGCATTGATTTCCATTATGTGAAGTCGTTGCAAGCCGCACCGAAGTTGCGGTGCACAGACGACTTCATTAGTCACCCGAAGTCGGGGCGACTTCGAGACGGATCAGTGTGAACCGACTGTGACAGTTACTGTGACAGACTGTAAATTTGCTGTCCCCTCAAAATAACTCAACACACAGCCATTAACTCCTTACGGACCACCCGCCTCCTTTTTACTGCAGCAGGGTGGCTCTCCTACGCAAACCAACATAGACCTACGTCGGTCGCGCGCGGGAAGCTAGGGGGCGAGCGCGCGCCGCCGGCAGGGCTCTCCCGCCCCCAATCAGCAGCGGGGAAGCCGATGCATGGGTCAGGTGGCTGCGATTGCCACCTGACACCCGCGATCACTCCCCGCTGAGGTAGAAGGACGGTCAGCTGTTGTACACACAGCTGACCATTCTTCTCCCTAAAAATGATCACAGAGCTCATGTGATTCTTCTATATAGGATCACAGGTCTCTATGGTCATTTCACAAGCCACGCCCCCACAGTTAGAATAACTCTCCAAGGCTCACATTTAATACGATGATCACCCATAATGTTAACCCCTTCCCTGCCAGTGTCATTATTACAGTAACAGTGCATATTATTAGCACAGATTATTGTAGTAATGTCACTGGTCCCCCCAAAAGTGTCAAAAATGTCAGTTAGGGGTCCGATATGTCCGCCACAATATCACAGTCCCGCAAAAAATCGCAAATCACTTTTTACTAGTAAACAAAAAAAACAATAAAAATTACATATATCTTTCCCGTAGTTAGTAGACGTGATAATTTTTGCACAAGCCAATCAAAATACACTTATTGCAATTTTTTTTTTTACCAAAAATATGTAGCAGAAAACAAATTGGCCTAAAATGTTAAAAAAGTTTTATTTTTAAATTTTTTTTTTGAGAATGTCATATAGCAGAATGTGAAAAATATTGTTTTTTTTTCAAAATTGTCGCTCTTTTTTTTTGTAGCGCAAAAAAAATAAAATTTGAACAGGTGATCAAATACCACCAAAAGAAAGCTCTATTTGTGGGAAAAAAAGGACATCAATTTTATTTGAGTACAGCGTCGCACGATCGCGCAATTGTCTGTTAAAGTAAAGCAGTGCCAAATCGCAAAATACGGTAGGGCCTGGTCATTAGGGCGGCAAATCCTTCCGGTCTTAAAGTGGTTAATGTCTAAACTGCTGGCTGGGTGACTTACACATAAGAGGGGCCTAGAGGGTGAGAGAGGTATTTCCCAACCTCTCTAAGGTAAGCTGTGTTCCACGGGCCCCCCAACCAAAGTGACTCCCGTCACAGGCTCAGTTAGCCATTTTTCCTCCCCATGTGACTCATTAGTGTTACAAGGTCTCAGGTGTGAATGGGGAGCAGGTGTGTTAAATTTGGTGTTATCGCTCTCACTCTCTCATACTGGTCACTGGAAGTTCAACATGGCACCTCATGGCAAAGAGCTCTCTGAGGATCTGAAAAAATAATTTTTGCTCTACATAAAGATGGCCTGGGCTATAGGAAGATTGCCAAGACCCTGAAACTGAGCTGCAGCACGGTGACCAAGACCATACAGCGGTTTAACAGGACAGGTTCCACTCAGAACAGGCCTCTCATGTTCGACCAAATGTCCGGCATTTGTGTGCAACGACCGACACACACGCCGGGCGGACTTCCTTCTCTGTCTATGTTATCCTTCGGGATCCACTCCCTGTCCCTCCCAGGATTTGGCCATGTGGCATTCCATTAGACCGAGCGGGACCCCCACAGCACCCTCATGTGATGCAGAGGACCAGTTGACCGGTGGTTGGTTTGTGGATTTTATTGATTACTTCCAATAAACTTTTCAATCGTCATTATGTACTGACTGTTCCTTATCCAGAGGTATTAGTCCCACGTAACATCGCTATGCGCCATCCCTCCTTCCAGTCCTTCCATTTCATGCAACTCATCCTGTGCTAAGGGATTTGGCAGCACTGCGTGTGGCATTTATTTCAAAGTATTTTTCCTGTCATTCCCTCCATCACTACACTGTTGTGGGTTATGGCTCCAGTAGTCCCATAGGTGGTTGTACGGAGGACCAGCGCCAGGACTTTTTTGGTTGCCTGTGTAAGTTCGTCAGCCTATCAGTCGCTACCGCGATAGACTCTTGGATTTCCAATGTTTGGGTATTAAGGATTTAGCTGCATTTAGTAAGTAGCGTACTAATGATTTCTTGTAGGAGTGAGGTTGAAGATCAGTAATATGCGATAGGCAGCACTCAGGAGTAAGTGATAAAGAGGTGTTGGTAATCTCTCGGATCAGGTCCCAGATCTGAGTCCAAAAGCCAGAAATCCTGGGGCACTGCCACCAAATGTGAAACAACGTGCCTGGAGACTGGCCACATCTCCAGCACGAGTTAGAGGCTTGAGGAAACCATCTGTGAAGTCTGTCTGGAGTGAAATACCAATGGATAAGAAGCTTATAGGCCTTTTCCTGAAAACGTGTGCTGATAGAGCATTTGTGAGCTAAAGTACAAGCATTTGACCAGTGTCGGTCAGAGATAGAAATATTCAATGCTGCTTCCCATTTTCTCAGGTGTACTCACTTTTGTGATAAACTGTAGATGTATGTATGTATGTATGTATCTATCTATGTATGTATGTATGTATGTATGTATGTATGTATGTATGTATGTATGTATGTATGTATGTATGTATGTATGTATCTATCTATCTATCTATCTATCTATCTATCTATCTATCTATCTATCTATCTATCTATCTATCTATCTATCTATCTATCTATCTATTGCCCTCCTAGATAGGTGCAAGGATCTTGGTAAATAGAATTAGTTTATGTTTTGATAGGAAAATTTAGTTGTCACATTGTGGTCTGTCTGACTGTATCCAGGGAACTTGAAAAGTTTTTGGATGATAGGTGTGGAGCTATGCAGATGGCAGCATGAATTTTGATACAGCCCTGGGCTATCCCAGAGAGGTAGGCTCTGAAGACATATTGGAAGACTGAATATATTCTGTGAGCACACTGAGATCAGGGTCTTTTCCTGGAGAGGATTAGTCCAGCCTGGAGGGCACTCCACCCTCCTAGGCAATGCTGCTATGTCTGCTGTCGTTTGGCCTTAGGTGGGCGACCTGGGGGCCTGGATGCTGAGATCCTGAAGCTAAAAAGAGCTGACTGAGGGGGGCTATCTGCTGAAGATCTGGTCTGGTATCACTGGAGTAAGGTGTCACTTGGAGGTTAGAAGGAGGCAACCAGCTGTTCCTTAGGCCTTGTGTGAGTACAGACGCTTTGAGAGATCTTGAGGACCTTTGTGCTTTAGCCACCACTCTGGTGATAGAGAGTCAGCTGTGGGTCTAGTTAAAGGGGAAACCGGCTGATGTCCTGAAGAGCTTTGTCCATCACTGGAGTAAGGTGTCACTTGGAGGTTAGAAGGAGGCAACCAGCTGTTCCTTAGGCCTTGTGTGAGTACAGACGCTTTGAGAGATCTTGAGGACCTTTGTGCTTTAGCCACCCCTCTGGTGCTAGAGAGTCAGCTGTGGGTCTAGTTAAAGGGGAAACCGGCTGATGTCCTGAAGAGCTAACTTCTACTAAACTAAACTTCTACTTAAAGGTACTTTGCTCTTGTGGCTCCAAGGAAGGAATTTAAAGTTAACTATTACTACTACTACCTTGAAGCTCAAGTTTAGTGTTTGCAACAAGCACAAACTTTAATATAGCTTGTTCTGAAGAATACCTAAGTCCTCAAGTTGTACATAGTTTTTGGATTATCCCACCTAATTCCCTCAACCCTATCCAAGTTCTCTAAAAATAAAAACACCCCCCCCTAGACTGGTCACTGAAAAAACGTGTGAATGAGCGAATGAGCCTGTGTGCCTGGCTGCGGGGAAAAGCTTGTGGTGAAGACCTGGACAGTAATCCTGCAGCTCCTACAGGAGTAACCCTATATATATATATATATATATATATATATATATATATATATATATATATATCATATTTTTTTTTACATATTGTTGCCAGAGCAATTTCATTGTCACTAAGGTGACATTATACTGCTGTGGCGGTGAGCATAAGCAATGGCTGGCTGCTCTGATATCACTGTATGTCAGTGCTGCCAGCCGTTATCTCTGATCACTGCCACAGCAGTACAGTGTCACCAGACCAGTGCTACCAGTCAGTTTCCCTAATTACCACCACATCAGTCAGTGTCTCTAACCCCCACTACACCAGTCAGTGTCCCTGATCACCATCACCCATTCACAGTGTCCATTATCACCTCTGCACCACTCAAAATGTCCCTGATCACTGCCACACTGTATTTTGGTAGATGTTGCATTCGGAGGGACGTGCTGAGCCTGCGTCCACTCCACCAGTCTAGTGTACTTCTCTTACCTCACTCCCAGTAACAGAATAGGGTCTCGCCGAGCACATAGCGCAGACCTCATGCATGCTCTTAACTCCTTCCTTCCTGTACCTCCTGACCAGGCCATAGATCTCCATAACGCGTGTTCGGTAACGGCTGCTATTGGAGACCGACCGCTAGAGAGGGAGCCAGAAAAAGATCCCCTCGCTACCAGAGGACCTGTCACCTTACCAGATACCAAGCCAAACAACTGTTTTCTTAGTGTCTTGAACTTGTGCTTGGTTACCTTTAACCACTTAAGCCCCGGAGGATTTGGCTGCTAAAAGACCAGGGGTTTTTTTGCGATTTTTTACTGCGTGACTTTAACGGACAATTGCGCGGTCGTGCGGCACTGTACCGAAACGAATTTGATGTCCTTTTTTTCCCACAAACAGAGCTTTCTTTTGGTGGTATTTGATCACCTGTGCGATTTTTTGATCATGCGCTATAAACAAAAAAAGAGCGTAAATTTTGCAAAAATAACAATATTTTTCACATTTTTTTATATGAAATTCCCCAAAAAAAAATGTAAAAATCAAAATTTTTTAACATTTTCGGCCAATTTGTTTTATGCTACCTATGTTTGGCGTATTTTGATTGCAGGGATCTTTTCTACCAATAAATATGATACACTGCTCAAAGAAATTAAAGGAACACTTTGAAAACACATCAGATCTCAATGGGGAAAAATATCATGCTGGATAGCTATACTGATATGGATTGGGTAATGGGTTAGGAACAAAAGTATGCCACATCGGTTGATGGAAATGAAAATTATCAACCTACAGAGGGCCAAAATCAAAGACACCCTGAAAATCAAAGTGAAAAAATGATGCAGCAGTCTAGTCCATTTTGCCAAAATTTCATTGCAGCAACTCAAAATGGTAAGCTTGTATACATGCCTGACAATGTCAGGGCATGCTCCTAATGGAGACGACAGATGGTGTCCTGGGGTATTTCCTCCCAGATGTCAACCAGGGTATCACTGAGCTCCTGAATAGACTGAGGTGCACCCTGGCGGCATCGGATGGACCGAAACATAATGTCCCAGAAGTGTTCTATTAGATGTAGATCAGACAAGCGTAAGGGCAATTCAATGGTATTAATTCCTTCATCCTCCAGGAACTGGCTGTATACTCTCGCCACATGAGGCCAGGCATTGTCGTGCACCAGGAGGAACAAAGGACCCACTGCACCAGTGTAGGGTCTGACAATGGGTCCAAGGAGTTCATCCCGATACCTATCGGCAGTAGTTAGGGTGCCATTGTCTAGCCTGCAGAGGTCTGTGCCTCCCTCCATGGATATGCCTCTCCAGACCATTATTGACCCACCATCAAACCGGTCATGCTGAAGCATTTTACCAGTGTTGGGGTAGTTACTCAAAAAATGTAACTAGTTACTAGTTACTTCTGTAAATTGTAATGAGATTACTTTACTAGTTACTGCATTTGAAAAGTAACTTCACTACTTATTACTTTACTTTCCTCTTTCTTAATTGACCGTGTAGAAGAAGATATATGACACTCTTTCTGCATAGAGTTTATTGTATAAACACAGGCTTTGGGAAACATGAGAACAAAAGCTGAAAAAACTGAATAAAACATAAAGTGCAACAAAAATTCATAAACTTCATCCCTCTCTATTCTTCGAAATAACGATTGTATCGCATGGCTTGGGTAACGCAGGAAAGCGCGTTCCTATAGCCTAGTAGAGTAGTGTAGTTACCTCCTATAGCCTAGTAAAGTAGAGTAGTTACCAATATTAGTATTGTAACTAGTTACATTACTTAGTTACCAAAAAAAGTAATGTAGTTACTGTAATCAGTTACTTTGTAACTAGTTACCCCCAACACTGCATGTTACAATCAGCATAACGCTCGCCACAGCTTCTCCTGACCCTTTCACGTCTGTCACATGTGCTCAGGATGAACGTGCTCTCATCTGTGAAAAGTACAGGGCGCCAGTGGCGGACCTGCCAATTCTGGTGTTCAATGGCAAATGCCAATTGAGCTCCACGGTGCCGGGCAGTGAGCACAGGGCACACTAGAGGACGTCGAGCCCTCAGGAAACCCTCATGAAGTCACTTTCTGATTGTTTGGTCAGAGACATTTACACCAGTGGCCTGCTAGAGGTCCTTTTGTAGGGCTCTAGCAGTGATCATCCTGTTGCTCCTTGCACAAAGGAGCAGATGACAGTCCGGCTGATGGGTAAATGACCTTCTACGACCCTGTCCATCTCCCCTAGAGTAACTGCCTGTCTCCTGGAATCTTTTCAATGCTCTTGAGACACATCAAACCTTCTTGCAAGGGCATGTATTGATGTGCCATCCTAGAGGAGCTGGAGTGCCTGTGCAACTTCTATAGGGTCCAGGTATCGCCTCATGCTACCAGCAGTGACAATGACCCTAGCCAAATGCAAAACTGGTGAAAAACAGTCAGAAAAGATGAGTAGGGAAACAGAATTTAAGTGGCCTCCATTTTTAAAACCATTCCTGTTTTGGAGGTTGTCTCATTGTTGCCCATCTAGTGCACCTGGTGTTAATTTCATTAACACCAAAGTAGCTGAAACTGATTAACAACCCCCTCTGCTACCTAACTGACCAGATCAATATCCCAGGAGTTTAATTGACTTGATGCTATACTCTGATTAAAAAGTGGTCCTTTAATTTTTTTGAGCAGTGCACCTTTTAATATAATGTAATGTTTACTCTTTGAGCCTTTAAAGTCCTATTTCCAAACTGGGGAAACCTTTTCTCTAAATGGTGATGGATAACATAAGAAGGTGGAAAAAAAAATATGATAAAGAAAAATAAGGACAGATTGAAGATAAAAGTCCAGAAAAAAAGTTTGATAACATTTTGGAATATGGTTATTGTGGATGATATTTTGGAGACTTCTGCACACATTTGACTGCATAAACTGGAACCATTACTAGGTGTTATTACTGCATAAACTGACACCGATACTGGGGGCTATTACTGCATAGACTGGCACCAATACTAGCGGCTATCACTGTGTAAACTAGCACCAATACTAGGGGCTATTACTGTATAAACTGGCTCCAATACTAGGGGTTATTACTGTATTAACTGACACCAATACCTCGGGCTATTACTGTGTAAACTGGCACCAATACTACGGGCTATTACTGTGTAAACTGGCACCAATACTAGGGGTTATTACTACATAAACTGGCACCAATACTAGGGGCTATTACTGCATAAACTTGCACCAATACAAGGGGCTATACTGCATAAACTGGCATAAATACTAGGCTTTATTACTGTGCAAGCTGGCGCCAATACTAGGCTTTATTACTGTGTAAACTGCCATCAATATTAGGGGTTATTACTGTGCATACCAGCACCAATACTAGGGGTTATTATTGTATAAATTGGCACCAATACTAGGAGTTATTACTGCGTAAACTGGCACCAACACTAGGGGCTATTACAGCGTAAGCTGGCACCAATACTAGGGGTTATTACTGCATAAACTGGCACCATTCCTAAGGGTTATCACTGCATAAACTGGCACCAATACTAGGGGCTATATACTGCATAAACTGGCACCAGTACCAGGGGCTATTACTAAATAAACTAGCACCAATACTAGGGGCTATTACTGCATAAACTGGCACTAATACTAGGGATTATTACTGTGTACACTGGCATCAATACTAGGGGTTATTACTGCATAAACTGGCACTAATACTAGGGGTTATTACTGCATAAACTGACATCAATACTAGGGGTATTACTGCATAAACTGGCACCAATACTAGGGGCTATTACTGCATAATCTGGCAGCAACACTAGGGGCTGTTACTGCATAAACTGGCACCAATACTAGGGGTTATTAATGAAGATAGGGGGAAGGCGGAAAGAGGAAGAAAGGAGAAAACTCTTGAAAACTTGTCAGTGTTAGGTTAGTACAATAAAAAGGCATCAGTATATACTGCATTACTGTATTTTTGAACCTCTTTATATATACTTATTTCGTTTTTTTCAGGGGTATGATATAGTGGTGAAAATTATGAGTGCCCCCCCCACCTGAGTTTTGCCTGAGGTATCTTATGTGCTCCCCCTATATATTGTTCCTAGAGTAGCCACTGCACAGGTGTAATGATTAATCACAACTTTATTATGTGAAATGCATCTACCTAGACTATTTGTTGGTGTCCTGCAGTGCCACCTTGGGTATATAAATAAAAGGCATTTGTAATTAATGTGATGTGCAGTTGTTTCTTCTTACCCTGATACTATCCAACGAGGCGAGTTGAGGCTAGCACTCATACGGAGGTTCCATCAGGCTCATTTATTCCACCTGGAGCAGTGGGTTTTCTTTACCTTGGCACCACCTATACTGTCTGCATTCTGAGCATTCTTCCCTGGGCACATACTGCCCTTAATGTTAGTAGCACTTAGTGCACCATCCAGCCACATGATATAAGAGATGGTCAGAGACTGCGGGCATAGTATAGGAGATGCTCAGAGACTGCAGACATGACACAAGAGATGGTCAGAAACTGTGGACATAATAAAGGAGATGGTCAGAGACTGCGGACATGGTAAATGAGATGGTCAGATAATGCAAACAGGATTTAAGAGATGGTCAGAGACTGTGGACATGGTATATGAGATGGTCAGAGACTGCAGACATGGTATATGAGATGGATAGTGACTGCAAACATGAGACTTAAGAGATGGTGAAAGAATGTGGATATGGTACATGAGATGGTCAGACACTACAGACATGACACATGAGATGGTCAGAGACTACAGACATGATATAAGAAATGGTCAGAGACTGTGGACATGGTACAGGAGATGGTCAGACACTGCAGACATGACACATGAGATGGTCAGAGACTGCAGACATAGTATATGAAATGCTCAGAGACTGCACACATGACACAAGAGATGGTCAGAAACTGTGGACATAATAAAGAAGATGGTCAGAGACTGCAGACATGGTAAATGAGATGGTCAGAGACTGCAAACATGACATAAGAGATGGTCAGAGACTGCAGACATGGTAAGTGAGATGGTCAGAGATCGCAAACATGATATAAGAGATGGTCAGAGACTGAAGACATGGTATATGAGATGGTCAGAGACTGCAGACATGGTATATGAGATAGATAGTGACTGCAAACATGAGACTTAAGAGATGGTCAAAGAATGTGGATATGGTACATGAGATGGTCAGACACTACAGACATGACACATGAGATGGTCAGAGACTACAGACATGATATAAGAGATGGTCAGAGACTATGGACATGGTACAGGAGATGGTCAGACACTGCAGACATGACACATGAGATGGTCAGAGACTGCAGACATAGTATATGAAATGCTCAGAGACTGCACACATGACACAAGAGATGGTCAGAAACTGTGGACATAATAAAGAAGATGGTCAGAGACTGCAGACATGGTAAATGAGATGGTCAGAGACTGCAGAAATATTATATGAGATAGTCAGAGACTGCAAACATTGTATGTATGATGGTCAGAGACTGCAAGCATGATACAACAAATGTTTAGAGACTGTTGACATGCCATATGAGATAGTCAGAGACTGCAGACGTGATACTATAGATCACGGGTGGCAAACACAAGGCCCACGGGCCGAATCCGGCCCGCCAGGCCTTTTCATGGGGTCCGCGTAGCGGCCGCTGACTACCACCTCTTTATCACTTTCTCGCACACAAATACATCCTCCGGCGCCGCCTGTGCTTGTGCGCATGCGCGGCCGTCCGGTCTCCAAGGTGATATCTCTCGCTCCCTCTGTCCTTCTAGCGGCGCCGGCTGATTGAGCTGAGCGCATGCCCGGCCGACCAGTTTCCTGCACTCTCTCCCCAGTCCCTAGTGTCCCTAGTGTTAGTGTCAGTGTTTTTTTTTCCTGTCAGTAAGCTGCACCCTGAGAGCGGGCTTTTTGCCCAATACACAGGCAGGGGTTATTACTGTATTAACTGGCACCAATACTACGGGCTATTACTGTATAAACTGGCACCAATACTACGGGCTATTACTGTGTAAACTGGCACCAATACTAGGGGTTATTACTACGTAAACTGGCACCAATACTAGGGGCTATTACTGCATAAACTTGCACCAATACAAGGGGCTATACTGCATAAACTGGCATCAATACTAGGCTTTATTACTGTGCAAGCTGGCGCCAATACTAGGCTTTATTACTGTGTAAACTGCCATCAATATTAGGGGTTATTACTGTGCATACCAGCACCAATACTAGGGGTTATTATTGTATAAATTGGCACCAATACTAGGAGTTATTACTGCGTAAACTGGCACCAACACTAAGGGCTATTACAGCGTAAGCTGGCACCAATACTAGGGGTTATTACTGCATAAACTGGCACCATTCCGAAGGGTTATCACTGCGTAAACTGGCACCAATACTAGGGGCTATATACTGCATAAACTGGAACCAATAATAGGGGCTATTAATGCGTAAACTGGCACCAGTACCAGGGGCTATTACTAAATAAACTAGCACCAATACTAGGGGCTATTACTGCATAAACTGGCACTAATACTAGGGGTTATTACTGTGTAAACTGGCATCAATACTAGGGGTTATTACTGCATAAACTGGCACTAATACTAGGGGTTATTACTGCATAAACTGACATCTATACTAGGGGTATTACTGCATAAACTGGCACCAATACTAGGGGCGCCGGCTGATTGAGCTGAGCGCATGCCCGGTCGGCTGGCCAGTCTCCTGCACTCTCTCCCCAGTCCCTAGTGTCCCTAGTGTTAGTGTCAGTGTTTTTTTTTTCCTGTCAGTGAGCTGCACCCTGAGAGCGGGCTTTTTGCCCAATACACAGGCAGGGGTTGTACCAGAGCTGGGACAGATAGGAAGGCAGGAGAAAGCAAAGATGTGAGAGAGTTTTTTTTTTTTCGGGGGGGGGGGGGGCGAGGGCTGTGGAGGCAGGTGGGAGGATGGGAGCAGAGCGCACTCCTGAGCCCCGCACTCCGTACCCAGCGCACACGAAAACTCCGCACGCAACCCTACACTCCGCACTCCGCACGCAACCCCGCACTCCAGAACTCCGCACTGCGTATGCAATCCCGCACTCCTGAACTCCGCACTCCGTATGCAACCCCGGACTCCTGAACTCCGCACTCCATACGCAACCCCGCACTCTGTACCCAGCGCACTCCTGAACTCCGCACTCTGTACCCAGCACACTCTTGAACTCCACACTCTGTACCCAGCGCACTCCTGAACTCCGCACTCCATACCCAGTCCACTCCTGAACTCCGCACTCCGTACCCAGCGCACTCCTGAACCCCGCACTCTGTGCGCAGCGCACTCATGAACCCCACACTCCGTACAACCGGCCCTTTGAGGGCAACTATATTGCTGATGCGTCCCCCAATGAATTTGAGTTTAACACCCTTGCTTTAGATGGTCAGAAACTGCGGACATAGCATATAAGATGGTCAGAGACTGCAGACATGATACAAGAGATTATCAAAGACTGTAGACATGGTATATCAGATGGTCAGATACTGTGGACATGGTATAATGGATGGTCAGAGACTGCAGGCATAATACAAGAGTTGGTCAGAAACTGTGAGCATAGTATCAGCATGGTATATGAGATGGTCAGAGACTGCGGACCTGATATATGAGATGGTCAGGGACTGTAGACATGATACAAGAGGAGGCCAGAGACTTTGGGCTGGTATATCAGAGACTGCGGACATGTTATATGGGATGGTCAGAGTATGCAGACGTGGTATATGAGATGGTCAGAGACTGTGGACATGGTACAGGAGGTAGTTAGAGACTGCAGATGTGATATAGGAGATGGTAAAAGACTGAAGACATGATACAAGAGTTTGCCAGAGACTGTGGGCATGATATTTGAGATGGTCAAGGACTGTAGACATGGTATTTTAGATGGTCAGAGACTGCAGGCATGATACAAGAGTTCATAATAAACAAGCAAAAAATTTGGGGGAGCATACCCATGTATTTCTAAAGCTGGTGCAGCTATGAACCAAGAGACATGTATATTAAAAAAGAATAGCGCACACATGCAAAAGAAACTACCAAATTTGAAGACAATCCATAAATAAAAATTGGGATTTGGTCCCACCATATGGCCATATAGTGCTCAAGCCCACCACTGCGTCAAAGTACCCCATTACTGTCAAATGTGTGGTCAACCTTCCGTAGTGCGACTTGTGTTTAAGGGCAGAGGGGGTATAGCTCAGTGGTAGAGAATTCGACTGCAAATCGAGAGGTCCCTGGTTCAAATCCGGGTGCCCCCTGGAATACCCTAGCCCTGTATCCAAATGGAGAAGAGCAAAAAAATTACAAAAACAAGTATTGCAAGGGAGACTTGATGGAGCATTTAACCCCACTGATAATGGGGTACTTTGACGCAGTGGTGGGCTTGAGAACGATATGGCCATATGGTGGGACTAAATCCCCATTTTTATTTTATGGATTGTCTCCATATTTGATAGTCATTTCTTTTGCATGTGTGTGCTATTCTTTTTTAATATACATGTTGCTTGGTCCATAGCTGCACCGGCTTTAGATATACATGTTCAGGGTTTGCTCCCCCAATTTTTTGCTTGTTTATGATACAAGAGTTGATCAGAAACTGTAAGCATGGCATAAGCATGGTATACGAGATAGTCAGAGACTGTGGACCTGATATATAAGATGGTCAGGGACTGTGGACATGATACAAGAGGTGGCCATAGACTTTGGGATGGTTTATTAGATGGTCAGAGACTACGGACATGGTAAATGAGATATTAAAATATTGTGATCCCCGTGCTATGTAGTGTGTGGAGTGCGTTTACTAGACTGCTGCTGGGATGTAAGGTGTATATTTCTCTCAGGTATATTTTATGTGTGTACCCAGTGCTGTCTAACCATAAAGTGCTTAATTTGTATCTCTAATCATTATTTGTGCAGAAACATAATATTTAAATCACAATACATAATATTAAAAATTAAAGTGCAATCAGTGCAAAAAATGTGCATGAACGATAAGTTCTTTCAAGTGCTGGTTATCTTATTCTTCCAGTGCCAGTATGTTCCAACAAGTCACCGACTACTAGTGATGGGTTAAACGCCTGTGCTTCAAAAATAATCCTCCAATGGCAAAAAATGTTTTTTTTTTTTAAGACCCCGTTCACACTGGGGCGACCTGTCAGGCGACCTGGTCGCCTAACAGGTCGCCTGCCATAGAGAAGCTGTGGACCCGTTCTAATAGGAGCGACACAAGTCGCTCCGACTTAGAAAAAGGGTCCGGAGCTTCTTTGGGGCGACCTGGAGCGACCTGCATTGACTTCAATGTTATGAAGTCCGTGCCGGCCGCTCCGAGGTCGCTGTGCGAGCTGCGCGCCGCGACCTGTGAGGTCGCCCCGGCAAGTCGGATCGCCCCAGTGTGAACGGGGTCTAATTCTTTATATTTTTATTATTTTCCATCAATAAACAAAGATATGACAGATATATATATATATCACATACAAAAATATAATAAACAGTGAGTCGTCCCTTTTATCCTCCTCCAGGCGTTCCAAAGAGCAGACGTGATGTAACCGGAAGAAAGCGGGTAGATACTTCCAGTTAAGTCACGCCTGCTCTTTGGAACGCAAACCGCGACTTTTGAATTCCAGAGCGGCGTCATTACATGCTCACATACAAGAGGAGAGGTTTCTAAGTGCGCAATCGGCTTTTATATGTTTTTTTAATAATAAAAACGAAATTTTTGTAAAATCTTACCTGTAAAATTCCTTTCTCTGAGTCCTCCGACAGTCGCCGCCACCTCTAAGTCATCACTGTTGGGTATTGACTTCCCATCCGCAGGAATAGCTAGGCATATAGACTTAGTCCAAAGACAAAAGGCATTAGCATATACACACCCATGGGGGCTGTCCCATCTGGTCAATACCCCCCCTGCATCACCACTCCCAACTCAGTTTGGTATCATAGCAGTAGGTAATAAGAACCCCAAAAGAGGGGCGGGGGCGGCGACTGTCGGAGGACTCAGAGAAAGGAATTTTACAAAAATTCAGTTTTCTCTTACGTCCTCCGACAGTCGCCGCCACCTCTAAGTCATCACTGTTGGGATGTCCCAAAGCAGTATAGACATGAGGGGTGGGAGACGAAACCGTAGAAAAGGCAACGCAGTACCCACATCAGAGAAAGGAACCTTACAGACACTGTAAGAGAACCAACTGGGCAACATAAAAAATACGCTCAGCAGGAGCAACAGCCCAGGAAAGCAAATGCCAACAGCCAGGGACTCAGAAACAAACAAGGGTCCATCATGGCACTGCCGCACTGAGAACTTTGCGGCCAAAGGAAGCATCAGCCGATGCCTGAACGTCTACTTTGTAGAATGTGGAAAAACGTGTGCACCGACGACCAAGTCGCAGCCTTGCACACCAGGGCCACCGAGGCCCGATGCCAATAGGCCCAGGACGCACTCACAGAGCTGGTGGAGTGCGCCGTAACAGGGAACGGCGGAACCCGTTCCTTCAAGGCGTAAGCCTGTGCAATGGTCTGTCTGATCCATTTGGCGATAGTGGCTGCAGATGCAGCCATGCCCTTCCGAGGTCCCTCGGGAAGGACAAAGAGGGAATCCGTCTTCCGAAAGGACTCCGTAGACGACAGGTAAACCCTGATCGCCCTGACAACATCCAAGGAATGCAGAGCAACCTCCTTAGGATGCTTAGGCTTTGTACAAAGCGAAGGCAGGACAATGTCCTCATTAACGTGGAACTCAGAGACCACCTCAGGAAGAAAGGAGGGATGCGGACACAAAACCCCTTATCCCGGTGAATCACCAAGTACGGAGAACGGCAAGATAACGCTGCCAGTTCAGACCCCCTGCGAGCCAAAGTGATCGCCACCAAAAAGGCAACCTTCTCAGACAGCAGAGGCAACGATATTTCCCTAATGTTTACAAAGGGAACACGCTGTAAGACGGACAGAACCAAGTTCAAGGCCCATGGAGGTAAAGGCTCCTTCCAGGGAGGAGCCAAACGTTGCACACCTTGAATGAAGGTGCGAACCAAGGAGTGAGACGCCACAGGGCGTTGAAAAAGAATGGCCAGTGCGGACACCTGGCCTACAAACGTGGCCAGCGCCAAGCGCCGGTACACCCCCAACAGGAGGAAGGTCAACACTCTGGACACCGAGTACGAGCGAGGGGAGAACCCCCTGGACTCATACCAGGCAAAATAAGCCTTCCAGGTATGGTAACAAAGTATACCAGAGGAGGAGATCCTGGCCCTGATCAGGGCAGGGATGACCCCCGGGGAGAGACCCTAGTCCTTCAAGACCAGGGTCTCAACAGCCAGGCTGTCAAAGCCAACGACTGTAAGCAGGATGGAAGATCGGACCCTGAGACAGGAGATCTTCCCGCAGAAGCAGACGCCACGGAGGCGCCACTGCCAGGTGAACAACGGCGGCGTTCCAGGACCGGCGCGACCAGTCCGGAGCCACCAGAATCCCCACGCGCGGTTCCGAAACCATCCGTGGAGGAACCGGGATAGGAAACAAAACGGGGGAAAGGCATACATCAGATGATACTGATGCCAAGGGGCTACCAATGCATCCGAGGCGTCCGCCAACGGATCGCGTGGTCTTGCCACGAACCTTTCCACCTTTTGGTGTAGCCGGGATGCGAACAGATCCACGTCCAGGGATCCCCACTTCGCACACAGCATTAGGAAGACCTCCGGGTGTAGGGACCATTCCCCCTGGTCCAGGGTCTGGCGGCTCAAATAGGCGGCCCGCCAATTTTTCACACCCGGAATGTGAACTGCTGGGATCGCCGGGACATGAGTCTCGGCCCAAGACAGAATGTCGGTCACCTCTCGGGCCGCTCGAGCACCCCTGGTGCCCCCCTGGTGGTTCACGTAAGCCACCGCAGTAGCATTGTCCGTCTGTACACGGACAGGCAGGCCCCGGAGACGGTCCAACCACTGGAAGAGGCAGAGTTAGATCGCCCGCAATTCCAGCACATCCATCGGGAAGGAGGACTCCTCCCCCGACCAAGTGCCCAGGACTCCACCCCAGCCCGGCAGGCTGGCATTCGTGGTAACCACCGTCCACACCAACGGACGGAAGGATCTGCCTTCCGCCACCGACGGAGACTGGAGCCCCCACAGAAGGGCCAATCTGGTCTGACGACTCAATGAGACATCCAGATCCAAGGACTGAGACAGTCCGTCCCAACCTGCCAGGATCTCCGCCTGGAGAGCCCGCATGTGGAACTGAGCAAAGGGTATCGCCTTGAAGGCTGAAACCATCAACCCCAGGCCCTGCATACAGGTCCTGAGTGATGAGGACGGGCTGTTCCTGAGGGAACTGAGCTCGTCACGCAAAGTCCGGAGCTTGCCCTCCGGCAAGAACACCTTTGCCAGGAGCGTCTGTACCGTGATGGACAGAACGCGCACAAGGTCCTGGCTGGCACATGATCTTAGAAGCAGATCGTCCAGGCAAACCAAGACCGCAATGCCCTGGACCCTCAACAGGCCCAGAACCGGCGCCAATACCTTGGTAAACACCCTTGGTGCCGAAGCGAGATCAAAAAGGTAACGCCACAAAACCGGAAAGGTCCTCTGCGATAGAAAACCGCAGGTACCGCCGACGACCCTCAAAAATGAGGACGTGCAGGTATGCGTCCTTCAGATCTTTCAAGGAGACCACAACCGAACGGAGAGACTCCATTCGAAACTTCCGAACACGCACGAAGCGGTTCAGAACTGTCAGGTCCAGACAGGACGCACTTTGCCCTCCTTCCTGGGCACAGTGAACAGATTCGAAGAAAGCCTCCGAAACCTGTCCCAATGAGACACCGGGACAAACACCCCCTGAGAAAGCAGGTCCAGCACCGCTTGATGCAAATCCTGCAGGCGCCCCGAAAGCAGATGAAGAATGGAGGGAAAGAATCTGTCCGCCGGCCAGGAAAGGAATTCGATCTTGTAACCCGATCGAACGATTTCCTGAACCCACCTGTCCGATAGCCGGAGCAGCCAAGGTTGGAGGAAACCGCGCAAACGTCCCCCCACCCCTGAAATGGGTGAGGGCGCCCCTTCAGGTAGAGGCGGATTGCCCCGCCGAGCCGGCATTGCCGGACTCTTGCTTACCCACCCAGGGCTTCTTCTGGGTGCCCTGGGCCTGGAAGGGCTTACCCTTGGGATGGGTCCGAAAGGCACGAAAAGACCCCCGATTGGAACTAGACGCAGAACCCCGCCTGCCTCGAAAAGACTTGGTCTTCGGGTTCTGGGGCAGCATAGTGCTCATGCCCCCCGTAACGCCTGTTACCAGGGTGTCCAATGCCTCGCCAAAAAGGCGAGAGCCAGCATAGGGAGAATCAGCAACAGTGTCCCTTGAGGACTGGTCGGCCGACCAGCTCTTCAGCCATATCAGTCGCCGTTGAAGCACCGCGACACTAGAGAGGCGAGCCACTAAGGGGGCCTCGTTCAAGGCTGCATCACACAAGTACATGACTCCTTGGTGGATCTGATCCACCAACTTCAGCCGGGCAGGTGTAACACCAGCAGACACAAGATTGCGCCTAAGCATCTTAGTCCAATCAGCAGCCGCCTGAGCCACCAGGACGGACGCGAAAACGGGTTTGAGCAACGAACCCGCCACCGTACAGGAATGGCGAGATAGGGACTCCAACCGCCGGTCTGTGGGACCCCGGAAAACTGGGGCATCCTCATTAGGAACCAAGGTAGCCTTGTTCAGCACGGCCACAGTGTGATCTACCTGTGGAGGCACACACCATCGTGATTCCGTAGCCGGATCAAAAGGACAAAGCAACCTAAGCCGACTAGGTACCAGGAACGGACGTTTTAACATGCGCCACTGTTCATTAACAGTGTCATGGAATTCTTCTGGGCAGGGAAAAACCTGCACAGACTTGCGGGTCCTGTGCGTCCCAATGTAACGCTCTAGCGTTTGTTTAGAGAGTTGGATTTGCAGCTGCAGAATCTCCACTCAGTAGTCGTGCAGAGATGTGTTGAATCACCATGTCCAACTCTCCAGACTCATCATTGTGGCCAGCCTGCTTCAGCATACAATATACAAACACTCAATAAGATGTTCCTGGAGTGATAGGTTGTATATGATAGTATAGAGGTGATGTGCTGAAAGGACAGGCGTGAGTTGTGATAGCAATGATGAGTACTCAATAGTAATGTTCAGGAGAGTATTAGATGATGGTAGATAGGTTAGCAATCATGTGCAATAACAGGTGGTAGGGGACAGCAGATGGAGTGTACAAGAGAGGCTAACTTAGTGCAAGGATATAGATGGTAGTAGACTCAAGAGCTAGCAATCTATGTAACAGTGCAGATGATAGAAATAGTAATGCATAGATAGTAACAGTCCTTAGTATGCAGAAGTAGATAGTGTAAGTTTGATAGGAAGGAATCCCCTGTGGGGTACTTATCACTAGTTAGATTAGTAAGCTGAAGGGTCCGGTAATGAGTGAATGATCGGGTAGCGAGATACGGGATCAATAGCGAGGTTCCGGTCTATCCAGGTATGGCAATAGCTGGAGGCTCCGGCAGCGTAAGACAAGGCTGTATACCATGCGGTTTGAACGAACAATTTGTGAGAGAGAAGCCGGCGATTGAAATAGCCGCTCAGAGCGGCGCTTAGTGATGACGTCATGCGGCTTAAAGGTATATGCGTTCCACCTAGCTGAAAAGGTGGGACGCAATATGAAGAAGGAAATTACCTATAAGGGTACCAAAGGTACCAGAATCTTACAGTACCCCCCCCCCCCCTTAAGGCCGGCTCCGGAAGGCCTATAGTACTGGTCTCTCCGGGTATTTGGAGTGAAACCTTCGTATAAGCCTGGGTGCGTGAACGTCAGAAGTATCCAACCAGGTGTCGTCTTGGGGTCCATAGTTCTTCCATCTTATGAGATATTGGAGTTTTCCTCTGTGGATACGAGTATCCAAAATCTCCCTAATCTCAAATTCCTCTCCGCCTTTAACTTGTACTGGAGGTGGAGGCGAGATGGTAGGCCTTATTCCTTGGTTGGGAACATGTGGTTTCAGTAACGACACGTGAAAGATGGGATGTATTCTAAGATCTGCCGGTAAAGTGAGTTGCACTGCAGCTCTTCCAATGAGCTTTTTAATTGGAAAAGGTCCGAGAAATAGAGGTCCAAGCTTTTTACTGGGTATCTTTAACCTCAAATTTTTTGTAGATAGCCAAACGAGATCCCCAATAGCGTATTGAGGAGAAGGTTTTCTACGAAGGTCGTAATACCTTTTTTGTTGGCTATGAGCATGTGAGATGGTGGTGTTAAGTAAACCCAGAGAGTCTTTTATTTGGGTAAGATAATCTGAGGCTACTGGGTTACTTGATGGAAGGATGCGTGGTGGAAGAAGTGTTGGATGAAACCCATAGTTTAAGTAGAACGGACTCTGCTTAGTAGTACTGTGGGTTGCATTGTTATAAGCAAATTCTGCCAGAGGGAGGAGGTCCACCCAATCATCCTGTAGGTATGAGGTGTAGCAACGTAGGTATTGTTCAATGCACTGGTTGACTCTTTCAGTTTGTCCGTTGGTCTGAGGATGGTAAGGAGAAGTGAGTTTTCGCTCAATACCTAGTATATGACATAGAGCTTGCCAGAACTTGGAGATGAACTGTGAACCTCGGTCAGATAGAAGAGTCTTTGGAATTCCATGTAGCTTGCGGGTAGTATGGTGACTTTCAAAAGACTCTTAGACTTGCATCTCAAGGATCAGGAGATTAAAGGCTATGTTAGATGATTACAGTCACACACACCTACACAGGTTGAACTGGATGGACTATTGTCTTTATTCAACCTCACCTACTATGTAACTATGTAACATGTTTCACTAGTAATTCCGCTGTTTGTTTAGATGAAGGTAGTCTGCGAATAGAAATGAAATGTGCCATCTTTGTCAGATGGTCCACTGACACTAGAATGGTATTAAATCCCCTGGAAGGTGGTAATTCTACTATAAAGTCCAAGGATACAACTTCCCATGGAACCTGGGGTATTGGTAGACTGCAAAGTAGACCAGATGGTTTTGTAGTGTCAATTTTGGACCTTGCACAGATGTCACATGAGGAAACAAACTTTTGTACAGATGTTTTCATATCAGGCCACCAAAACTGCCTGGTGAGCAAATTAAATGTCTTAGTCATACCCATATGTCCTGCCATAGGTACGTCATGTGATAATTCCAAGATCTTGGTACGCATACTAGGAGGTATGTAGAGTTTGTCGTTAAAGTAGAGGAAGCCTTCTGCATCAGCACTTAGTTGTGGTGGAGGTGAATCCAGTCCTATACTGTGCAGAATCTCTTCCTTCAGGGAGCGAACAACACCAACAATACGATCATAGGGTATTATAGGAAATGAAGGGATTTCGGCGCAGTTATCTTCGGTTAATCGTGATAGCGCATCCTCTTTTTTGTTTTTGTCTGCAGGCGTGTAGGTCACTAGGAAGTTGAATCTTAGGAAGAATAGTGACCAACGTACCTGCCGGTGGGAAAGGGTCTTGTTAGTCTGAAGGTATTGGAGATTTTTATGATCTGTATATATGAGTATTGGCAATCGAGTACCTTCAAGTAGATGTCGCCAATTCTCTAGTGCCAGTTTTATGGCAAGCAACTCTTTTTCACCCACTGGGTAATTCACCTCTGGGTTGCTTAATGATTTAGAGAAGAAAGCAACTGGGTGAAGTGGTGAAGTATTTGTTGGTCGTTGGGAGAGAACTGCTCCTACTGCCATATTTGACGCATCTACCTCCAGTATATATTGGAGGGATGGGTCTGGATGGCGTAGTATGGGAGCGGAAGTGAAGCTTGATTTTAACAAGCGGAAAGCTCCATTGGCATCTTCAGACCATTTAAATGGTTTCTTTACACTTGTAAGTTGTGTGAGAGGTCTCACAATAGCAGAGAAGTTCTTGATGAACTTCCTATAGAAGTTTGAGAATCCAAGGAATCGTTGTAATGCTTTACGAGTTGTTGGTACAGGCCAATCCAGAATACACGATATCTTGCTCATATCCATTTTCATTCCGTTCTTAGATATGATGTATCCTAGGAATAGTACTTCTTCTTTATGAAATAGGCATTTTTTTAATTTTACGTATAAATTGTGTGCGAGTAATCTGGACAACACAAGTCTTACATGTTTTATATGTTCAGACAAAGATTGAGAATAAATGAGTATATCATCCAGATATACCACAACACAAACATCAAGTAAGTCTCTGAAGATGTCATTTATGAATCGCTGAAAAGCTGCGGGAGCATTACACAACCCGAAAGGCATCACAAGATATTCGAATAATCCGTATCTGGTTCTGAATGCTGTTTTCCACTCATCCCCGTCACGGATTCGGATTAGGTTGTATGCCCCTTTTAGGTCCAATTTAGAGAAGTAGGTAGCTCCGCGCACTTGTTCAATGAGTTCAGGAATGAGAGGTAAAGGATAGCGATCCTTTATCGTAATGGTATTTAATTGCCTATAGTCAATAATAGGCCTAAGACTTGAATCTTTATTGCGGACAAAGAAAAGTCCTGCAGCTGTGGAAGAAGTAGAGGGTCTGATGAACCCTTTCACTAAATTCTCATCCAAGTATTCCTTGAGATGAGAAAGTTCATCCTGAGAAAGAGGATAAACATGACCGAAAGGTAATTTGCTATTAGGGAGTAGATCAATAGAACAATCATAGTCCCTATGGGGAGGCAACACTTGAGCGTTTTTCTCAAGGAAGACTTCTGACAGATCCTGGTAGCATGGTGGTGGTGTAATTTCATCTGACACCATAGACAGGATTTTTTTATATGATTGGAGGTTACACGTGATCTCGCAATAGTGAGAAGGGAAGGTTAGAGTCCGTGTCTTCCAATCAATGGTTGGTTGATGTATGTGTGGAAGAGTTTTTGGTGCCTCAGGTCAAAGGAATTGGGACTTTAAGGGCTCGGTAAAAATAGTATGTTTATTAAACATATATTGGTTTGCGATATGCAAAAATTATAATACAAACATAATAAGACAATGGGTGCCAATGGGTTATAGACCCATGTGAAGAAGTGAAAAATGGAACGAAAGGTGACAAAGTGAAAATGGTGACTTTTGTAACTCTGTCTTTTTGGGCTCAGGGGTGTGAGCTTGTTGAGAGAGAGTGTCTTGTCGAACTTCCGACGCGTTTCGGCATATTAGTATATTGCCTTTATCAAGGAAGCGGTGGAGAGTTCACCATATCTGGAAAATATATAGTAAGTATATATCGAGATATATGGTATAGCACTATTTGAGAAAATAGTGAATAGTAATGAAGTAAGCACATACATGTGACTAAGCGGTCGATTCCCAGGCTTTGGTATTCCCATTGCTTGTCCCAAACTGTTCACATAGGATTTATAGAGGAATGGCTGTCTGTAAAAATATATGATAGAGGCAGTGATGATATTGCCAACTGAAGTATGAGTATAAGAAGAGATATAACTCTTCTCATACTCATACTTCAGTTGGCAATATCATCACTGCCTCTATCATATATTTTTACAGACAGCCATTCCTCTATAAATCCTGTGTGAACAGTTTGGGACAAGCAATGGGAATACCAAAGCCTGGGAATCGACCGCTTAGTCACATGTATGTGCTTACTTCATTACTATTCACTATTTTCTCAAATAGTGCTATACCATATATCTCAATATATACTTACTATATATTTTCCAGATATGGTGAACTCTCCACCGCTTCCTTGATAAAGGCAATATACTAATATGCCGAAACGCGTCGGAAGTTCGACAAGACACTCTCTCTCAACAAGCTCACACCCCTGAGCCCAAAAAGACAGAGTTACAAAAGTCACCATTTTCACTTTGTCACCTTTCGTTCCATTTTTCACTTCTTCACATGGGTCTATAACCCATTGGCACCCATTGTCTTATTATGTTTGTATTATCACTTTTGCATATTGCAAACCAATATATGTTTAATAAACATACTATTTTTACCGAGCCCTTAAAGTCCCAATTCCTTTGACCTGAGGCACCAAAAACTCTTCCAAATGTTTCCCCGGGACGTTGGCCACACCTACTAATCGGGCATCAGGGATCAAACTCCTTTCCTCTCATCGGTTGATGTATGTGTAACCAGGGAAGTCCCAAAATAATGGGAAAATGTGGTGAAGGTAATACATCAAAAGTGGTTGTCTCCGCATGAGACTCGTTAGCAGTAACAAGGAGTGCTTGTGTCTGATTGGTGATTGGACCAGAAGATAACGGGATACCGTTAATGAAACTAACAGAGACAGGTTTAGGTTTTGAAATAATAGGTATTTTATTTAAGGTAACAAAACGAGTATCGATGTAGTTCCCACAAGATCCTGTGTCGATCATAGCCTTGGTGGTGATCCTAATTTGGTCCCATAGTAGTGTCAAATGAATAAAGAGATAGGGATTAGAAAAGGAAGTCGTTAAACCCCCCAGCAAGACATGTGAACACTCACCGTCTTTTTTGCGGACAAGGGGACAGACGCTTATCAAATGATCCGAGGAGGCGCAGTACATGCAGAGGTTTTCGGATCTTCTCCTGGCTCGTTCAGTAGTCGATAAAGGTGGGCGTATCGTTCCTACCTCCATAGGAGTAGGGTCAACGGGCGAAACCCGAGAAGGACTGGACAATGGCATTCCCATCTTCTCAGCCTTTCTTTCTCGCAGTCGCCTGTCAATATTGATGCTGAGCTGTATTAAGGCATCCAAAGTGCCAGGTAGATCCGCTTGGGCGAGCTCGTCTTTAACGGCTTCTGATAACCCGAGTCTGAACTGAGTTCGCAGAGATGCATCATTCCACCCAGAATCAAGGGTCCATCTTTTGAACTCTGCTATGAAGTCTTCAACAGGTCTCCTTCCTTGTTTTAAAGCCCTCAATTGGCTGTCAGCAGTACTCTGCCTATTGGGGTCTTCATATAAGCTAGCAAGTTCCGCTATGAACAAAGGATAGGAGTTGAGAAGAGGGTCCTCTTTCTCAAAGAGAGAGTCTGCCCAAGCCCGTGGATCACCCGATAAATATGAAATAGTAGTACAGACTTTAATTTGGTCTGTAGTATAAGTACGAGGTTTTAAATTAAAAAGCAATTGACATGCGTTTTTAAATTCACTAAATTTTTTCCGATCACCTGTAAACACTAGAGGAGGGTTTATTTTAGGCTCACGAGGTTGAGCAGCAGTGAGTTGTGAAACACGGGCTATCTGCTGTCTTAAAGTCTGATTTTCATTTTTTACTTCAGTAAGAGCAAGGATTAATGCATCTACCTTTTGTGTTAATTGTATCACTTGAGTGGCTAATTCTGCTGAATCCATTTTTTAAAGGTTCGTTCAATCTGTAACGCTCTAGCGTTTGTTTAGAGAGTTGGATTTGCAGCTGCAGAATCTCCACTCAGTAGTCGTGCAGAGATGTGTTGAATCACCATGTCCAACTCTCCAGACTCATCATTGTGGCCAGCCTGCTTCAGCATACAATATACAAACACTCAATAAGATGTTCCTGGAGTGATAGGTTGTATATGATAGTATAGAGGTGATGTGCTGAAAGGACAGGCGTGAGTTGTGATAGCAATGATGAGTACTCAATAGTAATGTTCAGGAGAGTATTAGATGATGGTAGATAGGTTAGCAATCATGTGCAATAACAGGTGGTAGGGGACAGCAGATGGAGTGTACAAGAGAGGCTAACTTAGTGCAAGGATATAGATGGTAGTAGACTCAAGAGCTAGCAATCTATGTAACAGTGCAGATGATAGAAATAGTAATGCATAGATAGTAACAGTCCTTAGTATGCAGAAGTAGATAGTGTAAGTTTGATAGGAAGGAATCCCCTGTGGGGTACTTATCACTAGTTAGATTAGTAAGCTGAAGGGTCTGGTAATGAGTGAATGATCGGGTAGCGAGATACGGGATCAATAGCGAGGTTCCGTTCTATCCAGGTATGGCAATAGCTGGAGGCTCCGGCAGCGTAAGACAAGGCTGTATACCATGCGGTTTGAACGAACAATTTGTGAGAGAGAAGCCGGCGATTGAAATAGCCGCTCAGAGCGGCGCTTAGTGATGACGTCATGCGGCTTAAAGGTATATGCGTTCCACCTAGCTGAAAAGGTGGGACACAATATGAAGAAGGAAATGACCTATAAGGGTACCGAAGGTACCAGAATCTTACACCCAAACGGGGACACAACGCCCGGAGGACAGGGCTCATCCTCCAAATGTAAGGTGTCCTTAACAGACACAATCAACCCATCTATGGTCGCCCATTCTTCAGGTGACCCCGGGGAGGGGGCATCAACCCCTTCCATCTCAGCCTCCCCCTCAGACCCCAGGGGGGTCCAAAGATGAGCGGGACCCTGAAAAGGGCAAGCTCGCAGCAGCAGCAGCCATCTGAATCAGAAGAGAGAGACAACCTGGGACTCTTTCTCGCAGCCCGTTCAGACATCAGCAGTTCCATATTCGCCACAGCAGCCAGATTGGGGCGCAGCGGGGCCACAGGAGAACTGGGGCCCCCCACTAAAGCTGGAGGAAACTGCTTTCCTGAGAATCCATGGCTCAAGTTATCCGACAAACTACAGTGCAAAAAACAGTGTACTGTCCCCTTTAACAACGCTGCGGTGTGCGCAGCCCACCGCTACTGCAACAGTGATGAAAGACCCCCAAAAGGAGAAGAGAAAACTGAGCCAGAAGCGATATACAGAGGGAAATATGAGAGTGATAACCTGCAGAGCCCGCAGAGCGTTGCTACCAGTGTCCTTGCTGCTGATGGAAATGCTGCTGGAGAGGGCTGGACTATAAGCCAGACCCCGGGAAAATGGCTGCCCCATAGGGATGCATTGGAGGCCACGCCAAAATGGCCGCCGACATGCGGCCGGACCGATCTTTCCACCACCCACAAAATGGCGGCGGATGGTGCCAAAACGACATGCAGGAGCGCCCCAGAGGAGCTACACATGTGTGCCCATAGCAAAGATGGCGGACTGCGCAGGGAGTCACACAGGCACAGACATGGGGACACACAGCAACACAGACTGCCACCCCAGACAGAGGCCCCACACAGAAAAGTACTTACCTGTACCAGATGGCGTGGGGGAGCCTCTATGCACGGAAAACCTCTGTCCTCATCTGACAGGGAGTGCTGTGAGCCAGGGACATGACGCTGCAGCACCGCAGACGAGTCCTGTGAGGTAGCCACCTCACGACTGCATCCCTGTAGCGAACAGGGATGGGTCGTTCGTAATGCCAGGGCGAACCATAGCTGAACGCTCGATGGCGGGCTGGGGGTCCATCTGACCCTCTGTGCCCTGGAAAACCAGGGCGGTCAGTCCGAATCCCAGCACCGCATGATCCATCTTCATCCGAAGAGAAGACTAACATTAGAGCTGACAAAATAACCAGCTAGTAAGGCAAGAGAAAAAACTGACATTTTCAAAGAAAATCAAATAAAAGATTAGGAAGGCTGAGACTGAAGCCCCAGCACAAGGGAAGCCTGACTATTCCTGACGCTAGGCAGATTAAAAGTTGGGAGTGGTGATGCAGGGGGGGTATTGACCAGATGGGACAGCCCCCATGGGTGTGTATATGCTAATGCTTTTTGTCTTTGGACTAAGTCTATATGCCTAGCTATTCCTGCGGATGGGAAGTCAATACCCAACAGTGATGACTTAGAGGTGGCGGCGACTGTCGGAGGACGTAAGAGAAAACAGAATTACCCTACGGATTCCTCTTGATTCTATCTCCCTACACTCATATGAGGTTCTGTAAACCTGCCTGGAGTCACAAAAGAAAGAAAAAAAAATTTTTTGCCACTGGAGGATTATTTTTTAAACACAGGTGTTTAACCCATCACTAGTTGGTGAGTAAGGGCACATAAGGGGGGGAGCACAACGGCACTTGTTGGAACATACTGGCACTGGCATAATAAGATAACCAGCATTTTAACCACTTCTGGCCCGGAAAGGATTTTCCCCTTAAAGCGGAGTTCCACCCAAAAGTGGAACTTCCGCTTTAGGCAGTTCTAACCCCCTGACATACCAGATTTGGTATGTCATTTTTTTGTTGGGGGGAGCGGGTACCTAGTTTTGACAGGCACCCGCTCCCACTTCCGCTCGGAGCGCCGCGGCGCCCTGAGCGGAAGTTCTCCTCTCCCCCTCCCTCCCTGCAATCTTCTGGGACATGTCAGAGGTCCCAGAAGATTGCCGGCCAATCACGACGTGCAGCGCAACTCGCGCATGCGCAGTGCGTACCCGGCTGTGAAGCCGACAACTGTCACAGCCCGGTGCCAACACCAGTGATGCCGGCGCCGCAGAGAAGAGCGAGGCTTCGGGCGGCCGCATCGCTGGACCGTTGGACAGGTGAGTGTGTGAGGCTGGAACTCCGCTTTAACCACTTTACGACCGGCGCACCACGATCTACGTCGGCACTCAGCCCCGGCCAGGCAAACTGACGTAGGGCTACGTCAGCACTTACTGCCGGCCCTGTGCGCGCTCCCGAGCGCCCCCGCCGCCGCCGATGGCTCGATTGGGTTCAGAACCGATCAGTCATCAGGTCCAGGCCAATCATTTTTGGTCTGGACCTGTTGATCGGTCCTTCCCAATCAAATGTCACTCTAAGCCTGTGAAATGTAAACACACGCTTAGAGGAGATGTGCCCTCCCCTCACAACGGTCTTTTTGGATCCAGCGTGAGAGGAGAGCGCATCTAACTGTGAGTATTGCACCAAGCACACCCACACACAGGTAGATAGGCACATTTCACCCCCGATCGCCCCCCCCCCCGATTAACCCCTACAGTCCCTGACACAACACACACTGTATACAGCATATAGCATTTTCCTATATACCTGTATACGTGTGATTTGTGGTCAGGTGTAGCGCTTGCGACCCCCCCTTTTCCACTTAAATTACCCCCCACCCCCCCCCTAATAAAGATTTAACCCACTGATCCCCCCTGACCCCCCCTGATCACCGCCGTTAACCCCTACACCCTCTGTCACATCAGCACTAATACAAACGTAATATACGGTATTTTTGTATTTTTGTATTAGTGTCATTGTGATCAGAATTAGCGCAGGCGACTAAGTTTCTGTCCCAAGAAGGTTTAGGGTCCCCGCCACCCGCCCAATAAAGATTTAACCCCCTGACCCCCCCCCCCCGATCACCCCTACACCCCCTGCCATAACACACACCGTATACAGTATATAGCATTTTGCTATATACCCGTATAAGTGTGATTTGTGGTCAGGTCTAGCGCTTGCGGCCCCCCCTTTTCCACTTGAATTACCCGCCACCCCTCCCAAATAAAGATTTAACCACTTGATCCCCCCTGATCCCCCCCTGATCACCGCTAGTTAACCCCTACACCCTCTGTCACATCAGCTCTAATACAAACATAATATACAGTGTTTTTGTATATTTGTATTAGTGTGATTGTGATCAGAATTAGCGCAGGCGACTAAGTTTCTGTCCCAAGGAGGTTTAGGGTCCCCGCCAACCGCCCAATAAAGATTTAACCCCCTGACCCCCCCCCCTGATCACCCCTACATCCCCTGCCACAACACACACTGTATACAGTATATAGCATTTTCTATATACCCATATAAGTGTGACTTGTGACCAGGTTTAGCACTTGCCACCGTTTCTTTTATCCGTAGGATACCCGCCAGCCCCTTCCAATAAAGATTTAACCCCCTGATCCCCCCCTGATCACATCCAGTTAACCCCCACACCCTCTGTCACATTAGCACTAATACACACATAATATACTGTTTTTACTGTATTTTGTATTGGTGTCATTGTGACTTGAGGTTGCGCTAGCGAGCTAGTTTCTTTCCCAAAGGAGGTTTAGGGTCCCCACCACCCCCCCCCCCCCCCAGATCCCCGGCGCATAGTTTAGAAATAACCCCTTGATTACCACACACACACGCACGCACGCACATACACTTCCATTACTAGTATAGTGTTTGAACAGATCAATATCTGATCTAATCAGAACTATACTAGCGCCCCCATAGTTTAGGGTTCCCAAAACGCGGTGTTTGCACGATCAGCACTGATTCGGGCCAGCACCTGCGTTTAACCCTTTCACCAAGGCAAGTGTAGTAATCAATAGATTACTGTCACTTGCAAAAAAACACAACACACAAAACCGCTGTGTTAGCAGAGTCAGGCCTGATCCCTGCTAGCATTAGCAGTTTTTTTGGTAGCGCTTGAAATAGTCTTCGACAACCAGGTGCTTTTATTACCTGTGAGTCGCATCACTGTACAGGTAAATTTAGTTACCAAAATGTCTAAACGTTTGTACAGTGATGAAGAGGCTTATAGTTATATGCTGGCCGTGTCATCTGATAGCGATGGGGAAGCTACAATGACCGAATTAGTGTCAGTATATGAACCTGATGACGGCAGCGGCTCCCTGACAGATAGCTCCTACGACAGATGGGTCCCTGTTAGACCAAGGCGTACCCGACCCAATTCTGGAGTTGTTGAGATGCAGGAATTGCAGGGTGCTCGTATGGAGCAGAGTGTGGTTACTAGTGCCGCTCATTTTTCTGGCGACCTGGCAAGCGCCAGCGGCCTAGTACACCCTGGACCTAGTACAACCAGCACTGCAGTAACACCTGGTGACGTGGTGAGTCCCCTAAGTGCAGTTGAAGCTGGTGCGGTGGCTAGCACGAGTAGTGGCCGCAGCCACCGCGTATTCGAAGACAGGCCCGTAGAGCCCATAGTGCCCTCCCTGATGCGCTGGCATTTCCTAATTGGCAACCCACTGATTCTACAGCGCCAGTACTTCCCCCATTCACCGCCCAACCTGGAATCCACATGGAGACAGCTGGTTTTACGCCCCTGAACTTTTTTGAGCTGTTCTTCACGGAAGATCTTTACAGATCTATCGTGGATCAATCAAATTTATATGCACAACAATTCTTTGCCGCCAACCCAAATTCGCACCTTGCCAGACGATTTGACTGGAAACCTATAACGGTTTCCGAATTTAAAATCTTTCTGGGCCTTTCCCTCCACATGGGCATAACTAAACAGAGTGAATTGCGGCTATATTTGTCCACTAGCCCAGTTCACCATATGCGCATGTACTCTGCCTCCATGTCCAGGGCGAGATATGAGCAAATTCTGCGATTTATGCATTTCAGCGACAATGAAATCTGTCGTCCTCGGGGAGACCCTGCATACGATCGGCTCCACAAAATTCGGCCCCTCATAGACCACTTCAATCAGCGGTTTGCAGCCTTGTTTACCCCCGAACAAGTTGTCTGCGTTGACGAGTCCCTGATTAAATTTATTGGCCGCCTTGCTATGAAACAGTACCTCCCCAGCAAACGTGCCAAGTACGGGGTCAAACTGTATAAATTGTGTGACAGGGCCACAGGCTATACAGTTAGTTTCCGGGTCTATGAGGGAAAAGATAGCTGTGTGGAGCCCCCCAACTGCCCAGACTACATAGGGAGCAGCGGTAAGATTGTTTGGGACTTGGTGTCACCCTTATCTGGAAAGGGGTACCATTTGTACGTGGACAACTTTTACACAAGCGTGCCACTATTTAGTCACCTGCTCGAATTACAAATTGGCGCATGTGGCACCGTGCGACCTAATCGCCGGGGCTTCCCCCAACGGCTTGTAGATTCCCGTCTTAGTCGGGGGGCGAGAGCCTGCTTGAAAACGGACAAATTGCTTGCGGTGAAGTGGAAGGATACACGGGATGTTTATGTTCTGTCCTCCCTTCACGCAGACACGACAGTCCAAATCCCTACGGCAACTGGCGTTATGGAGAAACCCCTCTGTGTCAACGAATATAACCTTAATATGGGAGGGGTGGACCTTAACGACCAGCTTTTGGCGCCGTATTTAGTTGCCCGTAAAGCCAGACGCTAGTACAAAAAAGTGTCTGTTTATTTATTCCAATTGGCGATGCTGAACGCCTTTGTCCTATACAGGGCGTCAGGACGAACTGGATCTTTCCGGGAATTCCTGGAAGAGATCATCCTTGCCTACCTGTACCCAGGAGGCATGCCTGTCCAACTTCCCCTTCCAGATGCAGTGAGCCGGCTGCATGAGAGGCATTTTTCACATGTCCTCCCGAGTACCCCTACCCAAAGATGGCCCCAAAGAAGATGTCATGTCTGTAGCAGGCGCGGATTTAGGCGTGACACCCGCTATTATTGTCCCAAATGTCCTGACCAACCTGGTCTCTGCATCGGGGAATGTTTCGAACGCTACCATACACTAGTGGAGTATTAGCGTAGGGTACAGCACGACACAGTGTAGGGCACACAAACACAGGGTCTCGAAGGATGTTGGATGTCCATCGACATTTTGAGAGACCCAAGCTGGAAGATCGCAGTCCCAAATCAAGAAATCAAGGAACAATTAGAAAGAAAACTGTTGTGGTGTCAGTAATTTTATATGTCCTTCTACTCTTCCTACTGTACTTTTTTTAATGTCCTTTGTTTGTTTTTTCATTCTTTTGTGACCTGTTTCTCTTGCAGGTACTCGTCGGCTACCACGCATTGATTTTATATATTCTGACACAAACAGCGTTTGCGCTCAGCATATATGGATACATTTGCTGATAGCAGCTGTGGTGATTTTCTGATTTCAGCACTGCAGTTAAAATCCTATTTTGGTATACGTGGATAGTGTCGTGTATACCCATCATTAAATTCAGTGGGTGGTTGTTTTGGCGGTTAATGATGAAGATCCAAAAACTGTTGTTGTCAGTCATTTTATATGTCCTTCTACTCTTCCTACTGTACTTTTTTTAATTTACTTTTTGTTTTTTCATTCTTTTGTGACCTGTTTCTCTTGCAGGTACTCGTCGGCTACCATGCATTGATTTTATATATTCTGACACAAACAGTGTTTGCGCTCAGCATATATGGATACCTTTGCTCATAGCAGCTGTGGTGATTTTCTGATTTCAGCACTGCAGTTAAAATCCTATTTTGGTATACGTAGATAGTGTCGTGTATACCCATCATTAAATTCAGTGGGTGGTTGTTTGGGCGGTTAATGATGAGTAATACTACGCATTATTCCTGTGCTGATTTCTGATAGGTTCTCTTTTTTTCCGTTCAGCCCACAGGCTGCATGAAAAAAAAAAACCTATATGCCAAACAAGGACCAGCAATGTACTGGTACGTTGCTGGACTTTGAGTGGTTATACCAGGATGATGCCTGCAGATTTAGGCATCATCTTGGTATCGTTTTTTACAGCCAGCGGTCGGCTTACATGTAAAAGCAATCCTAGCAGGTAATTGGCCGCTAGACTGCTTTTACATGCAGTGGGAGGGGCCTCCCCCCCCCCCACCGCCGCCTTCCGCAGCCTTCCGTGGTTTTTCTCGGGCTCTCCTGTCCCACCGGTTAACCCGAGAGTGCAGCCGGTGGTTCAATTATCTAACCATAGAGCTAATTGGAGATGAGAATGGCTCCAATCATCTCTATGGCCTAAGATGCCGGAGGCTACGAGCATTTTATGACTTCTGTTTCGCCAGAAATAAACAGGGCCATTGGGAAATTGGGAAAGTATTTTATCACACCAATTTTGGTGTGGTCAGATGCGTTAAGGTCAGAGGAGAGATCTAGAGTCTAAAAGACCCCAATTTTTTTAAAAAAAGAGTACCTGTCACCACAGATTGCTATCATAGGGGATATTTAAATTCACTGTGATAACAATAAAAATGATTTAAAAAAAAAAAAATTAAAGGAAAGGTGTCAAAATAACATAAAAAAGCAAAAGAAAAAAGAAAAAAAAAAATTGAGCCCCCCCCCCTTTCCCCCCGTGCTTGCGCGCAATGGCGCACGCAAGCGTTGGTCTAGTGTCATATGTAAACCGCAATTGCAGCATGCATGTGAGGTATCGCCGCAATCGCTAGATCGAGTGCAGTAATTCTTGCAGTAGACCTCCTCTGTAAGTCAAAAGTGGTAACCTGTAGAGACTTTTAAAGGTTTTTAAAAATGTACGTATGTTTTTGCCGCTGCGCAGACATGCACAATTTTTAAAGCATGTCATGTTAGGTGTCTATGAACTCAGCATAAGATCATCTTTTAAATTTTACCAAAAAAATTGGAATTATATAGTGTATTTGTGCAATAAGTTAAAAAAAAAAAGTATTTTTTTCGCAAAAATTGCGTTTGGAAAATCTGTGCGCAAATACCGTGTGACAAAAAAATTTGCAACATCCACCATTTTATTCTACAGGGCCTCTGCTTTAAATAAATATATAATGTTTGGGGGTTCAAAGTAATTTTCTAGTAAAAAAAAAATATTTTTTCATGTAAACAAAAAGGCACAGAAAAGGCTTGGTTTTCAATTGGTTAGAAGAGTGGGTGATGTGTGGCTAAGATTGAGCATAAAATGCCGGGACAGTTCAAACACCCCCCAAATGACCCCTTTTTGAAAAGTAGACACCCAAAGCTTTTTTCTGAGAGGCATGGTGAGTCCATGGAGTATTTTATATTTTGCCACAAGTTTCGGGAAAATTATTATTTTTTTTTGTTGTTGTTTTTTTACAGAAAGTTGTCACTAAATGATATATTGCTCATGCATGCCATGGGAATATGTAAAATGACACCCCAAAATACATTCTTTTGCTTCTCCTGAGTACAGGGATACCACATGTGTGAGACTTTTTGGGAGCCTAGCTGTGTACGCGACCCCGACAACCAGTCCACATCTTCAGGTTTTCTAATGACGTAAAATGCTGATTTTACCCCTGACTACCTGTCACAGTTTCAGAGGCCCTGAAATTTCAAGATAGCACAAAACCCCCCCAAATGACCCCATTTTGCAAAGTAGACACTCCAAGCTACTGGCTGAGAAGCATGGTGAGTCCATGGAATAGTTTATATTTTGCCACAAGTTTTTTTTTTTTTTTTTTTACACAAAGTTGTCAGTAAATGATATATTGCTCACACAGGCCATGGGTATATGTGAAATGACACCTCAAAATACATTCTGCTGCTTCTCCTGAGTACAATGATACCCCATGTGTGAGACTTTTTGCCAGTCTAGCCGCGTACAGGACCCGGAAAACCAATGCGCACCTTTTGGCTTTCTAAGGGCGTAAATTGTTGATCTCACTCCTTACTACCTATCACACTTTTGAAGTCCATAAAAAGCCAAGATTGCACAAACCCCCCCCAAATGACCCCATTTTGCAAAGTAGACACTCCAATCTATTTGCTGAGAGGCATGGTGAGTATTTTGCAGCTCTCATTTTTTTGGAAAATGAAGAAAAAACAGGAAAATGCATTTTTTTTCCTCTTTTTTCAATTTCCAAAACTTTGTGACAAAAAGTGAGATCTGCAAAACACTCAACATGCCTCTCTGCAAATAGCTCAGGGTGTCTACTTTCCGAAAAGGGGTCATTTGGGGGGAAGGGGGGTTGTGCTGTCTTGGCATTTCATGGCCTCCAAAACTGTGATAGGTAGTCAGGAGTGAAATCAACAATTTACGCCCTTGGAAAGCCTGAAGGCGATGATTGGTTTTCGGGGTCCTGTACTCAGCTAGACTACAAAAAAGTCTCACACATGGGGTATCCCTGTACTCAGGAGAAGCAGCAGAATGTATTTTGGGGTGTCAGTTCACATATACCCATGGCATGTGTGAGCAATATATCATTTACTGACAACTTTGTGTAAAAAAAAAAATATATATATATATATATATATATATATATATATATATATATATGTATATATTTCCCGGAACTTGTGGCAAAATATAAAATATTCCATGGACTCACCATGCCTCTCAGCAAATAGCTTGGGGTGTCTACTTTCCAAAATGGGGTCATTTGGGGGGGTTTTGTGCTATCTTGGAATTTTAGGGCCTCCGAAACTGTGATAGGTAGTCAGGAGTGAAATCAACAATTTACGCCCTTGGAAAGCCTGAAAGCGGGGACTGGTTTTCGGGGACCTGTACTCGGCTAGACTGCAAAAAAGTCTCACACATGGGGTATCCCTGTACTTAGGAGAAGCAGCAGAATGTATTTTGGGGTGTCATTTCACATATACCCATGGCATGTGTGAGCAATATTTCATTTACTGACAACTTTGTGAAAAAAAAAAAAAAAATATATATATATATATATATATATATATGTATTTCCCGGAACTTGTGGCAAAATATAAAATATTCCATGGACTCACCATGCCTCTCAGCAAATAGCTTGGGGTGTCTACTTTCTAAAATGGGGTCATTTGGGGGGGGTTTGTGCTATCTTGGAATTTTAGGGCCTCCGAAACTGTGACAGGTAGTGCAGAGGTAACATGCACAATTTACGCCATTAGAAAACCTGAGAGTGTTGATTGGTTTTCGCGGTCCTGTACACAGCTAGGCTCCCAAAAAGTCTCACACATGGGGCATCCCCATACTCAGGAGAAGTGGCAGAATGTATTTTGGGGTGTCATTCCACATATACCCATGTCATTTGTGAGAATTTTATCTTTTAGTGACAACGTTGTGTAAAAAAACAAAAAATAGTAATTTTCCCAAAACTTGTGGTAAAATATAAAATATTCCATGGACTCACCATGCCTCTCAGCAAACAGCTTGGGGTGTCTACTTTCCAAAATGGGGTCATTTGGGGGGGTTTTGTGGTATCTTGACATTTCAGGGCCTCCTAAACCGTTAGAGGTAGTGAGAAAATGCAATGAAAAATGTACGCCCTGATGGTGGTGATTTGTTTTTGGGGTCCCGTACACAGCTAGGCTCCCAAAAAGTCTCACATATGTGGTATCCCTGCACTCAGGAGAAGCAGCAGAATATATTTTGGGGTGTAATTACACATATACCCATGGCATGTGTGAGCAATATATCATTTCAATGACAACTTTGTGTAAAAAAAAAAAAATGAAATATTCAATGAGCTCAACATGCTTCTCAGAACATTCCTTAGGATGTCTACTTTCCAAAAAGTGGTAGTTTGGGGGGGTTTTGTACTGCCCTGCCATTTTAGCACTTCATTTAATGAGCTAGGCAGTCAAAAATTAAAGCTGCGTAAATTTCAGTATTTACACCATAGTTTGTAGACGCTATAACTTTTGCGCAAGTTGAAAATGTCATTTTTTTGCAAAATTTTCGCTCTTTTTTTATTAATATCGCAAAAAATAAAAAGTGCAGAGGTGATCAAATACCACCAAAAGAAAGCTCTGTTTGTGGGAAAAAAAGGACGTAAATTTCGTTTGGGTACCACATTGCATGACCGCACAATTGTCAGTTAAATACCCCCTGGTCGGAATGGGGGTAAAATCTTCCGGGGCTTAAGTGGTTAATGACCAGGCCATTCTTCTTTGTATGGCCAATTCTTTGGCCAATTTGCATTTTGCTAAATATTTTTGGTAACCAAAATCCAGCCACATAATATAAAATATACTTGAATGGTATATGAGATGGTCAGAAACTGTAGACATGGTGCACATGAACAAACACATGTAAACGTAACTTAGAAAAAAGTCATCGCGCCAGAGCCGTCTCCTCTGGCCAATCACCGCGCCGGAGCCACCGAACCCGGAAGAGACAGCGAGGGATCATGGCAGCGCCCGCAGCGATGTCCGGCGGTCCGTGTCGGGGCTTCGTTCTAAGGTAAGTTACACATAATGGGCTAGTATGCGATGCATACTAGCTCATTATGCCTTTGTCTTGCAGGTTTTTTTTTTTTTTTTAAGGGTTTACAACCGCTTTAATATATCCATAGGCAAAAAGAATAAATCAATCTGTTTATATCAATTGTACATCATTTCACCAATCTATGTATTGTACCAAAAATGGCATTGAGGTGTCATCATTTAAAAAAAAAAAAAAAATACAATTTACTTTAAAGTTAAAGTAATTTAAAATTACTTTAAATATAGATACAATGTGCAGACCCTCATAGAGCTGTTATACAAATATAAAGATTTGAATTTTCAGCCATGTGTAATTTTCAGATTTAATCCCCAGCTCAAAATAACTGACATTGTTTAAAAAAAAAAAAACAATGTTATGCTTATTTTGAATTGTGTCTGTTGACAGACTTGTTTACACGCTTAAGGTACCTGCATGGTCATGTGACTTTAAGCCCCGCCCACTGCACATCCCCGTCCACTGCATGGTCATGTGACTAAGCCCCGCCCACTGGCACTGTGAGTCTATAAAAGGAGCTGCGCAGCAGTTGGTGGTCATTCACTCTGTGTCTTGTGATCAGAGAGGAAGCGATCGCTGTGTGTCGTGTTTTCTATTATCTGATATCGCTCAGAATTGGAGAATGACATTTTATCGCAGAATAGAGAAGGAAGAAAAGGTTTCTCTGAACATCACCAAAGAGAAACCTGCAGATATAATTGATTCCTTGTTAGAGGATCACCAGCCCGCTGAAATGCCAAACGCTACGACCCCCCCAAAAAAGGGGAAGTGGCGGGCGTTTAAGCGCGGAGCAAGGAGAGTTTTTAAATGTGTTTTCCCATGTTTTGGGAAAAAAGAGAAGGAGGAAATTACAACAGGTGAGGATGGTGAGTGAAATCTAATAACTCCGACATCCACTGACTGAGCCCCACCATTACCATTACAATATCTGTACACAAAATAAACCAGAAATGGACATCATTTATATATAATGTCACCAAACATGTCATTTATGTGTCCCAATGGAGAACACACACATTATAGAAACATATTACTATTTTAGGCAACATTCACAAAGCTATGGGAGTCTCATTTCAAATCTCACTGGACTCAACTGAAAATAACTGACATTTTTCTAAAATTACCATCCCCCATCCTGCAGTGTTATCTTTATAATCGGAGGCTCTGCAATGTACTGGGGTCACTCCTGTACACAGAACCCCCTCCCCCCACATATGTCAGTAAGCATGAGGCATACATTTAACCCCTTGATCACCAACGGTATTAACCCCTTCCCTGCCAGTGTCATTATTACAGTAACAGTGCATATTTTTAGCATTGATTACTGTAGTAATGTCACTGGTACCCCCAAAAGTGTCAAAAATGTGAGTTAGGGGTCCGATCTGTCACAGTTCCGCAAAAAAAACAAAATCGCAGATCCCCGCCATTACTAGTAAAAAAAAAAAAAAAACAATAAAAATGACAAATCTTTCCTGTAGTTAGTAAACGCGATAACATTTGCACAAACCAATCAAAATACGCTTATTGCGATATTTTTTACAAGAAATATGTAGCAGAAAACAAATTGCCCTAAAATGTTAAAAAATTTTGATTTTGAAATTCTTTTTTGGGGAATGTTATATATCAGAAGGTGAAAAATATTGTTTTTTCTTTCAAAATTGTCGCTCTTTTTTTCAAAAATTAAAAATCGCACAGGTGATCAAATACCACCAAAAGAAAGCTCGATTTGTGGGAAAAAAGGACGTAAATTTAATTTGGGTACAGCGTCACACGACCGCGCAATTGTCCGTTAAAGTAACGCAGTGCCGAATCGCAAAATATAGCCTGGTCAGGAATGGGGTAAAATCTTCCGGTCTTAATGTGGATAAAAATACGCTCATTGAGAATTTTTTTGTCAAAGACATGTAGCTAAATATATTTTGGCCTAAATATATGACATAAATGGAGTATATTGGATATTTTTTAAAAGACAAAGTTGAAAATTTAATTTTTTCTAATTTATTCACTTTTTTTTTATTAATATCGCAAAAAATAAAAAGTGCAGAGGTGATCAAATACCACCAAAAGAAACCTCTGTTTGTGGGGAAAAAAAGGACGTAAATTTTGTTTGGGTACAGTATTGCATGACCGCGCAATTGTCAGTTAAAGTCACGCAGTGCCAAGTTGAAAAAAGGGGTCTGGTCTTTGAGCAGCTAAATCCTCCAGTCTGAAAGTGGTTAATGAGTGACCTGGTATATACAGTCAGGTCCATAAATAATGGGACATCAACACAATTCTAATCTTTTTGGCTCTATACACCACCACAATGGATTTGAAATGAAACAAACAAGACATACTTTAACTGCAGACGTTCAGCTTTAATTTGAGGGTATTTACATCCAAATCAGGTGATATAAATGTGCCTCCCACTTTTTAAGGGACCAAAAGTAATGGGACAATTGGCTGCTCAGCTGTTCCATGGCCAGGTGTGTGTTATTCCCTCATTATCCCATTTACAAGGAGCAGATAAAAGGTCCAGAGTTAATTTCAAGTGTGCTATTTGCATTTGGAATCTGTTGCTGTCAACTCTCAATATGAGATCCAAAGAGCTGTCACTATCAGTGAAGCAAGCCATCATTAGGCTGAAAAAACAAAACAAACCCATCAGAGAGATAGCAAAAACATAAGGTGTGGCCATATCAACTATATGGAACATCCTTAAAAAGAAAGAACTCACCAGTGAGCTCAGCAACACCAAAAGACCCGGAAGAACACGGAAAACAACTGTGGTGGATGACCGAAGAATTCTTTCCCTGGTGAAGAAAACATCCTTCACAACAGTTGGCCAGATCAAGAACACTCTCCAGGAGGAAGGTGTATGTGTGTCCAAGTCAACAATCAAGAGAAGACTTCACCAGAGTGAATACAGAGGGTTCACCACAAGATGTAAACCATCGGTGAGCCTCAAAAACATGAAGGCCAGATTAGAGTTTGCCAAACAACATCTAAAAAAGCCTTCACAGTTCTGGAACAACATCCTATGAACAGATGAGACCAAGATCAACTTGTACCAGAGTGATGGGAAGAGAAGAGTATGGAGAAGGAGGGATGGGAAGAGAAGAGTAGGGAGAAGGAAAGGAACTGCTCATGATCCAAAGCATACCACCTCATCAGTGAAGCATGGTGGTGGTAGTGTCATGGCGTGGGCATGTATGGCTGCCAATGGAACTAGTTGTCTTGTATTTATTGATGATGTGACTGCTGACAAAAGCAGCAGGATGAATTCTGAAGTGTTTTGGGCAATATTACCTGCTCATATTCAGCTAAATGCTTCAGAACTCATTGGACGGCGCTTTACAGTGCAGATGGACAATGACCCGAAGCATAACGCAAAAGCAACCAAAGAGTTTTTTAAGGGAAAGAAGTGGAATTTTATGCAATGGCCAAGTCAATCACCTGACCTGAATCTGATTTGAGCATGCATTTCACTTGCTGAAGACAAAACTGAAGGGAAAATGCCCCAAGAACAAGCAGGAACTGAAGAGAGTTGCAGTAGAGGCCTGGTAGAGCATCACCAGGGATGAAACCCAGCGTCTGGTGATGTCTATGCGTTCCAGACTTCAGGCTGTAATTGGCTGCAAAGGATTTGCAACCAAGTATTAAAAAGTGAAAGTTTGATTTATGATTGTTAATCTGTCCCATTACTTTTGGTCCCTTAAAAAGTGGGAGGCACATATACAAACTGTTGTAATTCCTACACCGTTTGCCTGATTTGGATGTGAATACCCTCAAATTAAAGCTGGAATCTCCAGTTAAATCACATCTTGTTTGTTTCGTTTCAAATCCATTGTGGTGGTGTAGAGAGCCAAAAAGATTAGAATTGTGTTGACGTCCCAATATTTATGGACCTGACTGTATACATAGCAGTGATTCCTGTATGTGTATTAGTCCAGTCCTCCTCATCCAATCACCATTATAATTACCATTAAAAATATCCATAGGCAAAAAGAATAAATAAATCTGTTTATATCAATTGTACATCATTTCACCAATCTATGTATTGTACAAAAAATGGCATTGAGGTGTCATCATTTAAAAAAAAAAAAATTTACTTTAAGGTTAAAGTAATGTAAAATTACTTTAAATATAGATACAATGTGCAGACCCTCATAGAGCTGTTATACAAATATAAAGATTTGAATTTTCAGCCATGTGTCATTTTCAGATTTAATCCTCAGCTCAAAATAACTGACATTGTTTAAAAAAAAAAAAAACAATGTTATGCCTATTTTGAATTGAGTCTGTTAACCGACTTGTTTACACACTCAAGGTACCTGCATGGTAATGTGAATTTAAGCCCCGCCCACTGCACAGGTCCGCCCACTGCATGGTCATGTGACTAAGCCCCGCCCACTGGCACTGTGAGTCTATATAAGGAGCTGCGCAGCAGTTGGTGGTCATTCACTCTGTGTCTTGTGATCAGAGAGGAAGCGATCGCTGTGTGTCGTGTTTTCTATTATCTGATATCGCTCAGAATTGGAGAATGACATTTTATCGCAGAATAGAGAAGGAAGAAAAGGTTTCTCTGAACATCACCAAAGAGAAACCTGCAGATATAATTGATTCCTTGTTAGAGGATCACCAGCCCGCTGAAATGCCAAACGCTACGACCCCCCCAAAAAAGGGGAAGTGGCGGGCATTTAAGCGCGGAGCAAGGAGAGTTTTTAAATGTGTTTTCCCATGTTTTGGGAAAAAAGAGAAGGAGGAAATTACAACAGGTGAGGATGGTGAGTGAAATGTAATAATAACTCTGACATCCACTGACTGAGCCCCACCATTACCATTACAATATCTGTACACAAAATAAACCAGAAATTGACATCATTTATATATAATGTCACCAAACATGTCATTTATGTGTCCCAATGGAGAACACACACAATATAGAAACATATTACTATTTTAGGCAACATTCACAAAGCTATGGGAGTCTCATTTTCAAATCTCACTGGACTCAACTGAAAATAACTGACATTTTTCTAAAATTACCATCCCCCATCCTGCAGTGTTATCTTTAATCGGAGACTCTGCAATGTACTGGGGTCACTCCTGTACACAGAACCCCCTCCCCCCACATATGTCAGTAAGCATGAGGCATACATTTAACCCCTTGATCACCAACGGTATTAACCCCTTCCCTGCCAGCGTCATTATTACAGTAACAGTGCATATTTTTAGCACTGATTACTGTAGTAATGTCACTGGTACCCCCAAAAGTGTCAAAAATGTGAGTTAGGGGTCCGATCTGTCACAGTTACGCAAAAAAAAATCGCAGATCGCCGCCATTACTAGTAAAAAAAAAAAAAAAAACAATAAAAATGACAAATCTTTCCTGTAGTTAGTAAACGCGATAACATTTGCACAAACCAATCAAAATACGCTTATTGCGATATTTTTTACAAGAATTATGTAGCAGAAAACAAATTGCCCTAAAATGTTCAAACATTTTGATTTTGAAATTCTTTTTTGGGGAATGTTATATATCAGAAGGTGAAAAATATTGTTTTTTTTTTTCAAAATTGTCGCTCTTTTTTTCAAAAATTAAAAATCGCACAGGTGATCAAATACCACCAAAAGAAAGCTCGATTTGTGGGAAAAAAAAGATGTAAATTTCATTTGGGTACAGCGTCACACGACCGCGCAATTGTCCGTTAAAGTAACGCAGTGCCGAATCGCAAAATATAGCCTGGTCAGGAATGGGGTAAAATCTTCCGGTCTTAATGTGGATAAAAATACGCTCATTGAGAATTTTTTTGTCAAAGACATGTAGCTAAATATATTTTGGCCTAAATATATGACAAAAATTGAATATATTGGATATTTTTAACAGTCAAAGTAGAAAATGTCAATTTTTCGCAAAATTGTCGCTTTTTTTTATTAATATCGCAAAAAATAAAAATCGCAGAAGTGATCAAATACCACCTAAAGAAAGCTCTGTTTATGGGGAAAAGCGTAAATTTAGTTTGGGTACAGCATTGCATGACCGCGCAATTGTCAGTTAAATTCGCGCAGTTCCAAGTTAAAAAAAGTGGCCTGGTCATTGAGCAGCAAAATCTTCTGGGGCTAAAGTGGTTAAAGGACTTATCATTCATGCACATTTTTTGCTCTGATTGCACTTTAATTTTTTTATAAATATTATGTATTGTGATTTAAATTTTATGTTTCTGCACAAATAATGAATAGAGATACAAATTTAGCACTTTATGGTTAGACAGCGCTGGGTACACACATAAAATATACCTGAATGGTATATGAGATGCTCAGAGACTGCAGACATGGTGCACAGGAACAAACACATGTAAACGTAACTTAGAAAAAAAAGATAAATTGAAATAAACAAATCAATTATTCCATAAAAAGCACTGCAAACCTGCATGCAGAAAGGTACAGTAAATGCAGAATTGTGATGTAAATGAGCCTTTAATGAGTGACCCGGTATATATACATAGCACTGATCCCTGTATGTGTATTAGTCCAGTCCTCCTCATCCAATCACCATTATCATTACCATTAAAATATCCATAGGCAAAAAAGAATAAATAAATCTGTTTATATCGATTATACATCATTTCACCAATCTATGTATTCTACCAAAAATGGCATTGAGGTGTCATCATTAAAAAAAAAAAAAAAAAAAACAATTTACTTTAAAGTTAAAGTAATGTAAAATTACTTTAAATATAGATACAATGTTCAGACCCTCATAGAGCTGTTATACAAATATAAAGATTTGAATTTTCAGCCATGTGTCATTTCCAGATTTAATCCCCAGCTCAAAATAACTGACATTGTTTAAAAAAAACAAAACAAACAATGTTATGCTTATTTTGAATTGTGTCTGTTAGACTTGCTTACACACTCAAGGTAACGGCATGGTCAGGTGACTTTAAGCCCCACCCACTGCACAGCCCTGCCCACTGCATGGTCATGTGACTTTAAGCCCCGCCCACTAGCACTGTGGGTCTATAAAAGGAACTGTGCGTCAGTTGGTGGTCATTCACTCTGTGTCTTGTGATCAGAGAGGAAGCGATCGCTGTGTGTCGTGTTTTCTATTATCTGATATCGCTCAGAATTGTAGAATGACATTTTATCACAGAATAGAGAAGGAAGAAAAGGTTTCTCTGAACATCACCAAAGAGAAACCTGCAGATATAATTGATTCCTTGTTAGAGGATCACCAGCCCGCTGAAATGCCAAACGCTACGACCCCCCCAAAAAAGGGGAAGTGGCGGGCGTTTAAGCGCGGAGCAAGGAGAATTTTTAAATGCGTTTTCCCGTGTTTTGGGAAAAAAGAGAAGGAGGAAATTACAACAGGCGAGGATGGTGAGTGAAATCTAATAATAACTCCGACATCCACTGACTGAGCCCCACCATTACCATTACAATATCTGTACACAAAATAACCCAGAAATGTACATCATTTATATATAATGTCACCAAACATGTCATTTATGTGTTCCAATGGAGAACACACACATTATAGAAACATATTACTATTTTAGGCAACATTCACAAAGCTATGGGAGTCTTATTTTCAAATCTCACTGGACTCAACTGAAAATAACTGACATTTTTTCTAAAATTACCATCCCCCATCCTGCTGTGTTATCGTTATAATCTGAGACTCTGCAATGTACTGGGCTCACTCTTGTATACATACCATGGACATTGCTATACATACATATACTAGGATCATTCCTATATACCGGGATCCCTGCTATATACACATACCGGGATCCCTGCTATATACACATACCGGGATCACTGCTATATACACATACCGGGATCCCTGCTATATACACATACCGAGATCGCTGATATATACATATACCGGGATCACTGCTCTATACACATACCGGGATCGCTGCTATATACACATACCGGGATCCCTGCTATATACACATACCGGGATCACTGCTATATACACATACCGGGATCCCTGCTATATACACATGCCGGGATCCCTGCTATATACACATACCGGGATCCCTGCTATATACACATACCGGGATCACTGCTATATTCACATACCCGGATCACTGCTATGTACACATACCGGGATCCCTGCTCTATACACATACCGGGATCACTGCTATATACACATACCAGGATCGCTGCTATATACATATACCGGGATCACTGCTCTATACACATACCGGGATCGCTGCTATATACACATACCGGGATCCCTGCTATATACACATACCGGGATCCCTGCTATATACACATACTGGGATCACTGCTATATACACATACTGGAATCCCTGCTATATACACATACCGGGATCCCTGCTATATACACATACAGGGATTACTGCTATATACACATACTGGAATCCCTGCTATATACACATACCGGGATCGCTGCTATATACACATACCGGGATCCCTGCTATATACACATACCAGGATCACTGCTATATATACACATACCGGGATACCTGCTATATACACATACCAGGATCACTGCTATATATACACATACCGGGATCACTGCTATATACACATACCGGGATCACTGCTATATACACATACTGGGATCCCTGCTATATACACATACCGGGATCCCTGCTATATACACATACCGGGATCCCTGCTATATACACATACCAGGATCATTGCTATATACACATACGGGAATCATTGCTATATAAACATACTGGGATCCCTGCTGTTGTATACACATACCAGGATCCCTGCTATATACACATACCGGGATTATTGCTATATACACATACCCGGATCACTGCTATGTACACATACCGGGATCCCTGCTCTATACACATACCAGGATCGCTGCTATATACATATACCGGGATCACTGCTCTATACACATACCGGGATCGCTGCTATATACACATACCGGGATCACTGCTATATACACATACCAGGATCGCTGCTATATACATATACCGGGATCACTGCTCTATACACATACCGGGATCGCTGCTATATACACATACCGGGATCCCTGCTATATACACATACCGGGATCCCTGCTATATACACATACTGGGATCACTGCTATATACACATACTGGAATCCCTGCTATATACACATACCGGGATCCCTGCTATATACACATACAGGGATTACTGCTATATACACATACTGGAATCCCTGCTATATACACATACCGGGATCGCTGCTATATACACATACCGGGATCCCTGCTATATACACATACCAGGATCACTGCTATATATACACATACCGGGATACCTGCTATATACACATACCAGGATCACTGCTATATATACACATACCGGGATCACTGCTATATACACATACCGGGATCACTGCTATATACACATACTGGGATCCCTGCTATATACACATACCGGGATCCCTGCTATATACACATACCGGGATCCCTGCTATATACACATACCAGGATCATTGCTATATACACATACGGGAATCATTGCTATATAAACATACTGGGATCCCTGCTGTTGTATACACATACCAGGATCCCTGCTATATACACATACCGGGATTATTGCTATATACACATACCGGGCTCATTGCTATATACACATACTGGGATCACTGCTATATACACATACTGGGATCCCTGCTATATACACATACCGTGATGATTGCTATATACACATGCTGTGATCACTGCTATATACACAAAATGGGATCATTGCTATATATACATACTGGGATCATTGCTATATACACATACTGGGATTCCTGTTATATACACATACAAGGATCCCTGCTATATATACATATTGGAATCACTGCTATATACACATACGTGTTAGAACATACTGGCACTGGAAGAATAAGATAGCCAGCACTTTAACCACTTGCCGACTGCTCACGTTGCTCTTACTGTGGCACTGTGGCTCCCCTGGGTCCAGTGACGTAGACCTACGTCGCTGGACTCCTATCGGTCTCGGCGGCGCGAGTGCTCCACCGGAGGCTCGCTCTCGCTGTGTTTAGACACAGCCGAAGTCGGGCCTGAGGAGGAGAGGCGGAGATTACCGCCTCTATTTCCCGATTGTCTGGGAAAGTGTGAGAAAATCCGCCCGCTTGTGTAAACAAAGCAGGCGGATCTTCTCTGTGACAGACAGGGAGAGATCACAGGATTCAGCATAGCTGAACCTGCATTCTCTGTCTGTGTCACAGAACCCCCT